>NC_092722.1:21613944-21914253 GCF_047496885.1 Scyliorhinus torazame
ACCGATTACTCTCCCCCTCTCACAACACTGACCGATTACTCTCCCTCTCTCACAACACTGACCGATTACTCTCCCCCTCTCACAACACTGACCGATTACTCTCCCTCTCTCACAACACTGACCGATTACTCTCCCTCTCTCACAACACTGACCGATTACTCTCCCCTCTCACAACACTGACCGATTACTCTCCCTCTCTCACAACACTGACCGATTACTCTCTGTCTCTCACAACACTGACCGATTACTCTCCCCCTCTCACAACACTGACCGATTACTCTGCCTCTCTCACAACACTGACCGATTACTCTCCCCCACTCACAACACTGACCGATTACTCTCCCTCTCACAACACTGACCGATTACTCTCCCTCACACAACACTGACCGATTACTCTCCCTCACACAACACTGACCGATTACTCTCCCCTCTCTCACAACACTGACCGATTACTCTCTCCCTCTCACAACACTGACCGATTACTCTCCCTCTCTCTACAACACTGACCGATTACTCTCTCTCTCCAACACTGACCGATTACTCTCTGTCTCTCACAACACTGACCGATTACTCTCCCCCTCTCACAACACTGACCGATACTCTCCCTCTCTCACAACACTGACCGATTACTCTCTGTCTCTCACAACACTGACCGATTACTCTCCCCCTCTCACAACACTGACCGATTACTCTGCCTCTCTCACAACACTGACCGATTACTCTCCCTCTCTCACAACACTGACCGATTACTCTCCTCTCACAACACTGACCGATTACTCTCCCCCTCTCACAACACTGACCGATTACTCTGCCTCTCTCACAACACTGACCGATTACTCTCCCCCTCTCACAACACTGACCGATTACTCTCCCTCTCACAACACTGACCGATTACTCTCCCTCACACAACACTGACCGATTACTCTCCCTCACACAACACTGACCCGATTACTCTCCCTCTCTCACAACACTGACCGATTACTCTCTCTCCCTCTCACAACACTGACCGATTACTCTCCCTCTCTCACAACACTGACCGATTACTCTCCCTCACAACACTGACCGATTACTCTCCCTCTCTCACAACACTGACCGATTACTCTCCCTCACAACCGACGATTACTCTCTCTCTCACAACACTGACCGATTACCTCTCCCTCTCACAACACTGACCGATTACTCTCCCTCTCTCACAACACTGACCGATTACTCTCCCTCTCACAACACTGACCTCGATTACTCTCCCTCTCTCACAACACTGACCGATTACTCTCCCCCTCTCACAACACTGACCGATTACTCTCCTCTCTCACAACACTGACCGATTACTCTCCCTCTCTCACAACACTGACCGATTACTCTCCCTCTCACAACACTGACCGATTACTCTCCCTCTCTCACAACACTGACCGATTACTCTCCCTCTCTCACAACACTGACCGATTACTCTCCCCCTCTCACAACACTGACCGATTACTCTCCCTCTCGCACAACACTGACCGATTACTCTCCCCCTCTCACAACACTGACCGATTACTCTCCCTCTCTCACAACACTGACCGATTACTCTCCCCCTCTCACAACACTGACCGATTACTCTCCCTCTCACAACACTGACCGATTACTCTCCCTCTCTCACAACACTGACCGATTACTCTCCCTCTCACAACACTGACCGATTACTCTCCCTCTCTCACAACACTGACCGATTACTCTCCCTCTCTCACAACACTGACCGATACTCTCCCTCTCTCACAACACTGACCGATTACTCTCCTCTCTCACAACACTGACCGATTACTCTCCCCCTCTCACAACACTGACCGATTACTCTCCCTCTCTCACAACACTGACCGATTACTCTCCCTCTCTCACAACACTGACCGATTACTCTCCCCCTCTCACAACACTGACCGATTACTCTCCCTCTCTCACAACACTGACCGATTACTCTCTCTCTCACAACACTGACCGATTACTCTCCCCCTCTCACAACACTGACCGATTACTCTCCCCCTCTCACAACACTGACCGATTACTCTCCCTCTCTCACAACACTGACCGATTACTCTCCCCCTCTCACAACACTGACCGATTACTCTGCCTCTCTCACAACACTGACCGATTACTCTCCCTCTCTCACAACACTGACCGATTACTCTCCCCTCTCACAACACTGACCGATTACTCTCCCTCTCTCACAACACTGACCGATTACTCTCCCCCTCTCACAACACTGACCGATTACTCTCCCTCTCTCACAACACTGACCGATTACTCTCCCTCTCTCACAAACACTGACCGATTACTCTCCCTCTCTCACAACACTAACCGATTACTCTGCCTCTCTCACAACACTGACCGATTACTCTCCCTCTCTCACAACACTGACCGATTACTCTCCCTCTGTCACAACACTGACCGATTACTCTCCTCTCACAACACTGACCGATTACTCTCCCCCTCTCACAACACTGACCGATTACTCTGCCTCTCTCACAACACTGACCGATTACTCTCCCCCTCTCACAACACTGACCGATTACTCTCCCTCTCTCACAACACTGACCGATTACTCTCCTCTCTCACAACACTGACCGATTACTCTCCCCCTCTCACAACACTGACCGATTACCTCTCCCCCTCTCACAACACTGACCGATTACTCTCCCCCTCTCACAACACTGACCGATTACTCTCCCTCTCTCACAACACTGACCGATTACTCTCCCCCTCTCACAACACTGACCGATTACTCTCCCCCTCTCACAACACTGACCGATTACTCTCCCCCTCTCACAACACTGACCGATTACTCTCCCCCTCTCACAACACTGACCGATTACTCTGCCTCTCTCACAACACTGACCGATTACTCTCCCCCTCTCACAACACTGACCGATTACTCTCCCCCTCTCACAACACTGACCGATTACTCTCCCCCCTCTCACAACACTGACCGATTACTCTCCCTCTCTCACAACACTGACCGATTACTCTCCCCCTCTCACAACACTGACCGATTACTCTCCCCTCTCACAACACTGACCGATTACTCTGCCTCTCTCACAACACTGACCGATTACTCTCCCCCTCTCACAACACTGACCGATTACTCTCCCTCTCTCACAACACTAACCGATTACTCTCCCTCTCTCACAACACTGACCGATTACTCTCCCCCTCTCACAACACTGACCGATTACTCTCCCTCTCTCACAACACTGACCGATTACTCTCCCCTCTCACAACACTGACCGATTACTCTCCCTCTCTCACAACACTGACCGATTACTCTCCCCCTCTCACAACACTGACCGATTACTCTCCCCCTCTCACAACACTGACCGATTACTCTGCCTCTCTCACAACACTGACCGATTACTCTCCCCCTCTCACAACACTGACCGATTACTCTCCCTCTCTCACAACACTAACCGATTACTCTCCCCCTCTCACAACACTGACCGATTACTCTCCCTCTCTCACAACACTGACCGATTACTCTCCCCCTCTCACAACACTGACCGATTACTCTCCCTCTCTCACAACACTAACCGATTACTCTCCCTCTCTCACAACACTGACGATTACTCTCCCCCTCTCACAACACTGACCGATTACTCTCCCTCTCTCACAACACTGACCGATTACTCTGCCTCTCTCACAACACTGACCGATTACTCTCTCTCTCTCACAACACTGACCGATTACTCTCCCCCTCTCACAACACTGACCGATTACTCTCCCTCTCACAACACTGACCGATTACTCTCCCTCTCACAACACTGACCGATTACTCTCCCTCTCTCACAACACTGACCGATTACTCTCCCCCTCTCACAACACTGACCGATTACTCTCCCCTCTCACAACACTGACCGATTACTCTCCCCCTCTCACAACACTGACCGATTACTCTCCCCCTCTCACAACACTGACCGATTACTCTCCCTCTCTCACAACACTGACCGATTACTCTCCCTCTCACAACACTGACCGATTACTCTAACCTGCCGCTCTCTCAACAACACTGACCGATTACTCTCCCTCTCTCACAACACTGACCGATTACTCTCCCCCTCTCACAACACTGACCGATTACTCTCCCCTCTCACAACACTGACCGATTACTCTCCCTCTCTCACAACACTGACCGATTACTCTCCCTCTCTCACAACACTGACCGATTACTCTCCCCCTCTCACAACACTGACCGATTACTCTCCTCTCTCACAACACTGACCGATTACTCTCCCTCTCTCACAACACTGACCGATTACTCTCCCTCTCTCACAACACTGACCGATTACTCTCCCTCTCTCACAACACTGACCGATTACTCTCCCTCTCACAACACTGACCGATTACTCTCCCCCTCTCACAACACTGACCGATTACTCTCCCTCTCACACAACACTGACCGATTACTCTCCCTCTCACAACACTGACCGATTACTCTCCCTCCTCTCACAACACTGACCGATTACTCTCCCCCTCTCACAACACTGACCGATTACTCTCCCCTCTCTCACAACACTGACCGATTACTCTCCCTCTCACAACACTGACCGATTACTCTCCCTCTCTCACAACACTGACCGATTACTCTCCCCTCTCTCACAACACTGACCGATTACTCTCCCTCTCTCACAACACTGACCGATTACTCTCCCTCTCTCACAACACTGACCGATTACTCTCCCTCTCTCACAACACTGACCGATTACTCTCCCTCTCTCACAACACTGACCGATTACTCTCCCTCTCTCACAACACTGACCGATTACTCTCCTCTCTCACAACACTGACCGATTACTCTCCCCCTCTCACAACACTGACCGATTACTCTCCCTCTCTCACAACACTGACCGATTACTCTCCCTCTCTCACAACACTGACCGATTACTCTCCCTCTCTCACAACACTGACCGATTACTCTCCCTCTCTCACAACACTGACCGATTACTCTCCCTCTCTCACAACACTGACCGATTACTCTCCCCTCTCACAACACTGACCGATTACTCTCCCTCTCTCACAACACTGACCGATTACTCTCCCTCTCACAACACTGACCGATTACTCTCCCTCTCTCACAACACTGACGATTACTCTCCCCCTCTCACAACACTGACCGATTACTCTCTCTCTCTCACAACACTGACCGATTACTCTCCCCTCTCACAACACTGACCGATTACTCTCCCTCTCTCACAACACTGACCGATTACTCTCCCTCTCTCACAACACTGACCGATTACTCTCCCTCTCTCACAACACTGACCGATTACTCTCCCCCTCTCACAACACTGACCGATTACTCTCCCTCTCTCACAACACTGACCGATTACTCTCCCTCTCTCACAACACTGACCGATTACTCTCCCTCTCTCACAACACTGACCGATTACTCTCCCTCTCTCACAACACTGACCGATTACTCTCCCCCTCTCACAACACTGACCGATTAACTCTCCCCTCTCACAACACTGACCGATTACTCTCCCCCTCTCACAACACTGACCGATTACTCTCCCCTCTCACAAAACACTGACCGATTACTCTCCCTCTCTCACAACACTGACCGATTACTCTCCCCTCTCTCACAACACTGACCGATTACTCTCCCTCTCTCACAACACTGACCGATTACTCTCCCCTCTCACAACACTGACCGATTACTCTCCCTCTCTCACAACACTGACCGATTACTCTCCCCTCCCCTCTCACAACACTGACCGATTACTCTCCCTCTCTCACAACACTGACCGATTACTCTCCCTCTCTCACAACACTGACCGATTACTCTCCCTCTCTCACAACACTGACCGATTACTCTCCCTCTCTCACAACACTGACCGATTACTCTCCCTCTCTCACAACACTGACCGATTACTCTCCCTCTCTCACAACACTGACCGATTACTCTCCCCCTCTCACAACACTGACCGATTACTCTCCCTCTCTCACAACACTGACCGATTACTCTCCCTCTCTCACAACACTGACCGATTACTCTCCCTCTCACAACACTGACCGATTACTCTCCCTCTCTCACAACACTGACCGATTACTCTCCCTCTCTCACAACACTGACCGATTACTCTACTCGGCTCTCTCACAACACTGACCGATTACTCTCCCTCTCTCACAACACTGACCGATTACTCTCCCTCTCTCACAACACTGACCGATTACTCTCCCTCTCTCACAACACTGACCGATTACTCTCCCTCTCTCACAACACTGACCGATTACTCTTCCCTCTCTCACAACACTGACCGATTACTCTCCCCTCTCACAACACTGACCGATTACTCTCCCCTCTCACAACACTGACCGATTACTCTCCCCCTCTCACAACACTGACCGATTACTCTCCCTCTCTCACAACACTGACCGATTACTCTCCTCTCTCACAACACTGACCGATTACTCTCCCCCTCTCACAACACTGACCGATTACTCTCCCTCTCTCACAACACTGACCGATTACTCTCCCCCTCTCACAACACTGACCGATTACTCTCCCTCTCTCACCAACACTGACCGATTACTCTCCCCCTCTCACAACACTGACCGATTACTCTCCCCTCTCTCACAACACTGACCGATTACTCTCCCCCTCTCACAACACTGCGTACTCTCTCAACACTGACCGATTACTCTCCCTCTCTCACAACACTGACCGATTACTCTCCCCTCTCACAACACTGACCGATTACTCTCCCTCTCTCACAACACTGACCGATTACTCTCCCTCTCTCACAACACTGACCGATTACTCTCCCCTCTCACAACACTGACCGATTACTCTCCTCTCTCACAACACTGACCGATTACTCTCCCCTCTCACAACACTGACCGATTACTCTCCCCTCTCTCACAACACTGACCGATTACTCTCCTCTCTCACAACACTGACCGATTACTCTCCTCTCAACAATGCGTCTCCCTCTCTCACAACACTGACCGATTACTCTCCCCCTCTCACAACACTGACCGATTACTCTCGACCTCTCTCACAACACTGACCGATTACTCTCCCCTCTCACAACACTGACCGATTACTCTCCCCCTCTCACAACACTGACCGATTACTCTCCCTCTCTCACAACACTGACCGATTACTCTCCCTCTCTCACAACACTGACCGATTACTCTCCCTCTCTCACAACACTGACCGATTACTCTCCCTCTCTCACAACACTGACCGATTACTCTCCCTCTCTCTCACAACACTGACCGATTACTCTCCCTCTCTCACAACACTGACCGATTACTCTCCCCTCTCTCACAACACTGACCGATTACTCTCCCCTCTCTCACAACACTGACCGATTACTCTCCTCTCTCACAACACTGACCGATTACTCTCCCTCTCTCACAACACTGACCGATTACTCTCCCTCTCTCACAACACTGACCGATTACTCTCCTCCTCTCACAACACTGACCGATTACTCTCCCTCTCTCACAACACTGACCGATTACTCTCCCTCTCTCACAACACTGACCGATTACTCTCCCTCTCACAACACTGACCGATTACTCTCCCTCTCTCACAACACTGACCGATTACTCTCCCTCTCACAACACTGACCGATTACTCTCCCTCTCTCACAACACTGACCGATTACTCTCCCTCCTCTCACAACACTGACCGATTACTCTCCTCTCTCACAACACTGACCGATTACTCTCCCTCTCTCACAACACTGACCGATTACTCTCCCTCCCCTCTCACAACACTGACCGATTACTCTCCCCCTCTCACAACACTGACCGATTACTCTCCCCCTCTCACAACACTGACCGATTACTCTCCCCTCTCACAACACTGACCGATTACTCTCCCTCTCTCACAACACTGACCGATTACTCTCCCTCTCTCACAACACTGACCGATTACTCTCCCTCTCTCACAACACTGACCGATTACTCTCCCTCTCTCACAACACTGACCGATTACTCTCCCCTCTCACAACACTGACCGATTACTCTCCCTCTCACAACACTGACCGATTACTCTCCCCTCTCTCACAACACTGACCGATTACTCTCCCCCTCTCACAACACTGACCGATTACTCTCCCTCTCTCACAACACTGACCGATTACTCTCCCTCTCTCACAACACTGACCGATTACTCTCCCCCTCTCACAACACTGACCGATTACTCTCCCCTCTCTCACAACACTGACCGATTACTCTCCCTCTCTCACAACACTGACCGATTACTCTCCTCTCTCACAACACTGACCGATTACTCTCCCTCTCTCACAACACTGACCGATTACTCTCCCTCTCTCACAACACTGACCGATTACTCTCCCCTCTCTCACAACACTGACCGATTACTCTCCCTCTCTCACAACACTGACCGATTACTCTCCCCCTCTCACAACACTGACCGATTACTCTCCCCCTCTCACAACACTGACCGATTACTCTCCCCTCTCACAAACACTGACCGATTACTCTCCCCCTCTCACAACACTGACCGATTACTCTCCCTCTCTCACAACACTGACCGATTACTCTCCCCTCTCACAACACTGACCGATTACTCTCCCCCTCTCACAACACTGACCGATTATACTCTCCCTCTCACAACACTGACCGATTACTCTCCCCCTCTCACAACACTGACCGATTACTCTCCCCTCTCTCACAACACTGACCGATTACTCTCCCCCTCTCACAACACTGACCGATTACTCTCCCTCTCTCACAACACTGACGATTACTCTCCCCTCTCACAACACTGACCGATTACTCTTCCCCCTCTCACAACACTGACCGATTACTCTGCCTCTCTCACAACACTGACCGATTACTCTCCCCCTCTCACAACACTGACCGATTACTCTCCCTCTCTCACAACACTGACCGATTACTCTCCCTCTCTCACAACACTGACCGATTACTCTCCCCCCTCTCACAACACTGACCGATTACTCTCCCTCTCTCACAACACTGACCGATTACTCTCCCCCTCTCACAACACTGACGATTACTCTCCCTCTCTCACAACACTGACCGATTACTCTCCCCCTCTCACAACACTGACCGATTACTCTCCCTCTCTCACAACACTGACCGATTACTCTCCTCTCTCACAACACTGACCGATTACTCTCCCCCTCTCACAACACTGACCGATTACTCTCCCCTCTCACAACACTGACCGATTACTCTCCCCCTCTCACAACACTGACCGATTACTCTCCCTCTCTCACAACACTGACCGATTACTCTCCCCCTCTCACAACACTGACCGATTACTCTCCCCTCTCACAACACTGGACCGATTACTCTCCCTCTCTCACAACACTGACCGATTACTCCTCCCTCTCACAACACTGACCGATTACTCTCCCTCTCTCACAACACTGACCGATTACTCTCCCTCTCTCACAACACTGACCGATTACTCTCCCCCTCTCACAACACTGACCGATTACTCTCCCTCTCTCACAACACTGACCGATTACTCTCCCTCTCACAACACTGACCGATTACTCTCCCTCTCTCACAAACACTGACCGATTACTCTCCCTCTCTCACAACACTGACCGATTACTCTCCCCCTCTCACAACACTGACCGATTACTCTCCCCTCTCACAACACTGACCGATTACTCTCCCTCTCTCACAACACTGACCGATTACTCTCCTCTCTCACAACACTGACCGATTACTCTCCCTCTCTCACAACACTGACCGATTACTCTCCCCTCTCTCACAACACTGACCGATTACTCTCCCTCTCTCACAACACTGACCGATTACTCTCCTCTCTCACAACACTGACCGATTACTCTCCCTCTCTCACAACACTGACCGATTACTCTCCCTCCTCTCACAACACTGACCGATTACTCTCCCTCTCACAACACTGACCGATTACTCTCCCCTCTCACAACACTGACCGATTACTCTCCCTCTCTCACAACACTGACCGATTACTCTCCCTCTCTCACAACACTGACCGATTACTCTCCCTCTCTCACAACACTGACCGATTACTCCTCCCCTCTCACAACACTGACCGATTACTCTCCCTCTCTCACAACACTGACCGATTACTCTCCCTCTCACAACACTGACCGATTACTCTCCCTCTCTCACAACACTGACCGATTACTCTCCCCTCTCACAACACTGACCGATTACTCTCCCTCTCTCACAACACTGACCGATTACTCTCCCTCTCTCACAACACTGACCGATTACTCTCCCTCTCTCACAACACTGACCGATTACTCTCCTCTCTCACAACACTGACCGATTACTCTCCCTCTCTCACAACACTGACCGATTACTCTCCCCTCTCTCACAACACTGACCGATTACTCTCCCTCTCTCACAACACTGACCGATTACTCTCCCTCTCTCACAACACTGACCGATTACTCTCCCTCTCTCACAACACTGACCGATTACTCTCCCTCTCTCACAACACTGACCGATTACTCTCCCTCTCACAACACTGACCGATTACTCTCCCTCTCTCACAACACTGACCGATTACTCTCCCTCTCTCACAACACTGACCGATTACTCTCCCCTCTCTCACAACACTGACCGATTACTCTCCCTCTCTCACAACACTGACCGATTACTCTCCCTCTCTCACAACACTGACCGATTACTCTCCCCTCTCTCACAACACTGACCGATTACTCTCCCCCTCTCACAACACTGACCGATTACTCTCCCTCTCTCACAACACTGACCGATTACTCTCCCTCTCTCACAACACTGACCGATTACTCTCCCTCTCTCACAACACTGACCGATTACTCTCCCTCTCTCACAACACTGGACCGATTACTCTCTCCCCTCTCTCACAACACTGACCGATTACTCTCCCTCTCTCACAACACTGACCGATTACTCTCCCTCTCTCACAACACTGACCGATTACTCTCCCCCTCTCACAACACTGACCGATTACTCTCCCTCTCTCACAACACTGACCGATTACTCTCCCCCTCTCTCACAACCACTGACCGATTACTCTCCCTCTCTCACAACACTGACCGATTACTCTCCCCTCTCTCACAACACTGACCGATTACTCTCCCTCTCTCACAACACTGACCGATTACTCTCCCTCTCTCACAACACTGACCGATTACTCTCCCTCTCTCACAAACACTGACCGATTACTCTCCCTCTCTCACAACACTGACCGATTACTCTCCCTCTCTCACAACACTGACCGATTACTCTCCCTCTCTCACAACACTGACCGATTACTCTCCCTCTCTCACAACACTGACCGATTACTCTCCCTCTCTCACAACACTGACCGATTACTCTCCCCCTCTCACAACACTGACCGATTACTCTCCCTCTCTCACAACACTGACCGATTACTCTCCCTCTCTCACAACACTGACCGATTACTCTCCCCTCTCACAACACTGACCGATTACTCTCCCTCTCTCACAACACTGACCGATTACTCTCCCTCTCTCACAACACTGACCGATTACTCTCCCTCTCTCACAACACTGACCGATTACTCTCCCCCTCTCACAACACTGACCGATTACTCTCCCTCTCTCACAACACTGACCGATTACTCTCCCCCTCTCACAACACTGACCGATTACTCTCCCTCTCTCACAACACTGACGATTACTCTCCCCCCTCTCACAACACTGACCTCCGATTACTCTCCTCTCTCACAACACTGACCGATTACTCTCTCTCTCTCACAACACTGACCGATTACTCTCCCCCTCTCACAACACTGACCGATTACTCTCCCTCTCTCACAACACTGACCGATTACTCTCCCTCTCTCACAACACTGACCGATTACTCTCCCTCTCTCACAACACTGACCGATTACTCTCCCCCTCTCACAACACTGACCGATTACTCTCCCTCTCTCACAACACTGACCGATTACTCTCCCTCTCTCACAACACTGACCGATTACTCTCCCTCTCACAACACTGACCGATTACTCTCCCTCTCACAACACTGACCGATTACTCTCCCCCTCTCACAACACTGACCGATTACTCTCCCCCTCTCACAACACTGACCGATTACTCTCCCTCTCTCACAACACTGACCGATTACTCTCCTCTCTCACAACACTGACCGATTACTCTCCCTCTCACAACACTGACCGATTACTCTCCCCCTCTCACAACACTGACTGATTACTCTCCCCCTCTCACAACACTGACCGATTACTCTCCCCTCTCTCACAACACTGACCGATTACTCTCCCTCTCTCACAACACTGACCGATTACTCTCTCTCTCACAACACTGACCGATTACTCTCCCTCTCTCACAACACTGACCGATTACTCTCCTCTCTCACAACACTGACCGATTACTCTCTCTCTCACAACACTGACCGATTACTCTCCCTCTCACAACACTGACCGATTACTCTCCCCCTCTCACAACACTGACCGATTACTCTCCCCCTCTCACAACACTGACCGATTACTCTCCCCCTCTCACAACACTGACCGATTACTCTCCCCCTCTCACAACACTGACCGATTACTCTCCCCCTCTCACAACACTGACCGATTACTCTCCCTCTCACACAACACTGACCGATTACTCTCCCTCTCTCACAACACTGACCGATTACTCTCCCCCTCTCACAACACTGACCGATTACTCTCCCTCTCTCACAACACTGACCGATTACTCACCCTCTCTCACAACACTGACCGATTACTCTCCCCCTCTCACAACACTGACCGATTACTCTCTCTCTCTCACAACACTGACCGATTACTCTCCCTCTCTCACAACACTGACCGATTACTCTCCCTCTCTCACAACACTGACCGATTACTCTCTCTCTCTCACAACACTGACCGATTACTCTCCCTCTCTCACAACACTGACCGATTACTCTCTCTCTCTCACAACACTGACCGATTACTCTCTCTCTCTCACAACACTGACCGATTACTCTCCCTCTCTCACAACACTGACCGATTACTCTCTCTCTCTCACAACACTGACCGATTACTCTCCCCCTCTCACAACACTGACCGATTACTCTCCCTCTCTCACAACACTGACCGATTACTCTCCCCCTCTCACAACACTGACTGATTACTCTCCCCCTCTCACAGCACTGACCGATTACTCTCCCTCTCTCACAACACTGACCGATTACTCTCTCTCTCTCACAACACTGACCGATTACTCTCCCTCTCTCACAACACTGACCGATTACTCTCCCTCTCTCACAACACTGACCGATTACTCTCCCTCTCTCCCAACACTGACCGATTACTCTCCCCCTCTCACAACACTGACCGATTACTCTCCCTCTCTCACAACACTGACCGATTACTCTCCCTCACAACACTGACCGATTACTCTCCCTCTCTCACAACACTGACCGATTACTCTCCCTCTCTCACAACACTGACCGATTACTCTCCCTCACACAACACTGACCGATTACTCTCCCCCTCTCACAACACTGACCGATTACTCTCTCTCTCACAACACTGACCGATTACTCTCCCCCTCTCACAACACTGACCGATTACTCTCCCCCTCTCACAACACTGACCGATTACTCTCTCTCTCACAACACTGACCGATTACTCTCCCTCTCTCACAACACTGACCGATTACTCTCCCTCTCTCCCAACACTGACCGATTACTCTCCCCCTCTCACAACACTGACCGATTACTCTCTCTCTCTCACAACACTGACCGATTACTCTCCCTCTCTCACAACACTGACCGATTACTCTCCCTCTCTCCCAACACTGACCGATTACTCTCCCTCTCACAACACTGACCGATTACTCTCCCTCTCTCACAACACTGACCGATTACTCTCCCTCACAACACTGACCGATTACTCTCCCTCTCTCACAACACTGACCGATTACTCTCCCCCTCTCACAACACTGACCGATTACTCTCCCCCTCTCACAACACTGACCGATTACTCTGCCTCTCTCACAACACTGACCGATTACTCTCCCTCTCTCACAACACTGACCGATTACTCTCCCTCTCTCACAACACTGACCGATTACTCTCCCTCTCTCCCAACACTGACCGATTACTCTCCCCCTCTCACAACACTGACCGATTACTCTCCCTCTCACAACACTGACCGATTACTCTCCCTCTCTCACAACACTGACCGATTACTCTCCCTCTCTCCCAACACTGACCGATTACTCTCTGTCTCTCACAACACTGACCGATTACTCTCCCTCTCTCCCAACACTGACCGATTACTCTCTCTCTCACAACACTGACCGATTACTCTCCCTCTCTCACAACACTGACCGATTACTCTCCCTCTCTCCCAACACTGACCGATTACTCACCCTCTCTCACAACACTGACCGATTACTCTCCCTCTCACAACACTGACCGATTACTCTCCCTCTCTCACAACACTGACCGATTACTCTCCCCCTCTCACAACACTGACCGATTACTCTCTCCCTCTCACAACACTGACCGATTACTCTCCCTCTCACAACACTGACCGATTACTCTGCCTCTCTCACAACACTGACCGATTACTCTCCCTCTCTCCCAACACTGACCGATTACTCACCCTCTCTCACAACACTGACCGATTACTCTCTCTCACAACACTGACCGATTACTCTCCCCCTCTCACAACACTGACCGATTACTCTCTCCCTCTCACAACACTGACCGATTACTCTCCCCCTCTCACAACACTGACCGATTACTCTCCCCCTCTCACAACACTGACCGATTACTCTCCCTCTCTCACAACACTGACCGATTACTCTCCCCCTCTCACAACACTGACCGATTACTCTCCCTCTCTCACAACACTGACCGATTACTCTCCCTCTCACAACACTGACCGATTACTCTCCCTCTCTCACAACACTGACCGATTACTCTCCCCCTCTCACAACACTGACCGATTACTCTCCCCCTCTCACAACACTGACCGATTACTCTCCCTCTCTCACAACACTGACCGATTACTCTCCCTCTCTCACAACACTGACCGATTACTCTCCCTCTCACAACACTGACCGATTACTCTCCCCCTCTCACAACACTGACCGATTACTCTCCCTCTCTCACAACACTGACCGATTACTCTCCCTCTCTCACAACACTGACCGATTACTCTCCAATTGTCACAACACTGACCGATTACTCTCCCTCTCTCACAACACTGACCGATTACTCTCCCTCTCACACAACACTGACCGATTACTCTCCCTCTCTCACAACACTGACCGATTACTCTCCCTCTGTCACAACACTGACCGATTACTCTCCCTCTCTCACAACACTGACCGATTACTCTCCCTCTCACAACACTGACCGATTACTCTCCCCCTCTCACAACACTGACCGATTACTCTCCAATTGTCACAACACTGACCGATTACTCTCCCTCTCACACAACACTGACCGATTACTCTCCCTCTCACACAACACTGACCGATTACTCTCCCTCTCTCACAACACTGACCGATTACTCTCCCTCTCTCACAACACTGACCGATTACTCTCCCTCTGTCACAACACTGACCGATTACTCTCCCTCTCTCACAACACTGACCGATTACTCTCCCCCTCTCACAACACTGACCGATTACTCTCCCCCTCTCACAACACTGACCGATTACTCTCCCTCTCTCACAACACTGACCAATTCCTCTTTTTCACTCTCCTGACCGATTACCTTCCCTTACTCTCCCGACACTCTCCGATTACTCTCCTGACACGGGCTGATTACTCTCTCTCACTCTCCCGACACTCTCCGATTACACTCCTGACATGGACTGATTACTCTCTCTCACTCTCCCGACACTCTCCGATTACTCTCCTGACACGGACTGATTACTCTCTCTCACTCTCCCGACACTCTCCGATTACACTCCTGACACGGACTGATTACTCTCCCGACACTCTCCGATTACTCTCCTGACACGGACTGATTACTCTCTCTCACTCTCCCGACACTCTCCGATTACTCTCCTGACACGGGCTGATTACTCTCTCTCACTCTCCCGACACTCTCCGATTACACTCCTGACATGGACTGATTACTCTCTCTCACTCTCCCGACACTCTCCGATTACTCTCCTGACACGGACTGATTACTCTCTCTCACTCTCCCGACACTCTCCGATTACACTCCTGACACGGACTGATTACTCTCCCGACACTCTCCGATTACTCTCCTGACACGGACTGATTACTCTCTCTCACTCTCCCGACACTCTCCGATTACTCCCCTGACACTGACTGATTACTCTCCCTACACTCTCCGATTACTCCCCTGGCACGGACTGATTACTCTCTCTCACTCTCCCGACACTCTCCGATTACTCCCCTGACACGGACTGATTACTCTCCCAACACTCTCCGATTACTCTCCTGACACGGACTGATTACTCTCCCTACACTCTCCGATTACTCTCCTGACACGGACTGATTACTCTCCCTACACTCTCCGATTACACTCCTGACACGGACTGATTACTCTTCCTACACTCTCCGATTACACTCCTGACACGGACTGATTACTCTCTCTCACTCTCCTGACACTCTCCGATTACTCCCCTGACACGGACTGATTACTCTCTCTCACTCTCCCGACACTTTCCGATTACTCTCCTGACACGGACTGATTACTCTCTCTCTCACTCTCCCGACACGCTCCGATTACACTCCTGACACTGACTGATTACTCCCCCGACACTCTCCGATTACTCCTCTGACACGGACTGATTAATCTCTCTCACTCTCCCGACACTCTCCGATTACTCTCTTGACACGGACTGATTACTCTCCCGACACTCTCCGATTACTCTCCTGACACGCACCGATTACTCTCTCTCTCACTCTCCCGACACTCTCCGATTACACTCCTGACATGGACTGATTACTCCCCCGACACTCCCCGACACTCTACGATTACTCCCCTGACACGGACTGATTACTCTTTCTCACTTTTCCGACACTCTCCGATTACACTCCTGACACGGACTGATTACTCACTCTCACTCTCCCGACACTCTCCGATTACTCTCCTGACACGGACTGATTACTCTCTCTCCCTCTCCCGACACTCTCCGATTACTCCCCTGACACGGTCTGATTAGTCTCCCTCACTCTACCGACACTCACCGATTACTCCCCTGACACGGACTGATTACTCTCCCTACACTCTCCGATTACTCCCCTGACACGGTCTCATTACTCTCTCTCACTCTCCCGACACTCTCTGATTACTCTCCCGACACTCTCCGCTTACTCTCCCGACACTCTACGATTACTCTCCTGACACGGGCTGATTACTCTATCTCACTCTCCCGACACTCTCCGATTGCACTCCTTACACGGACTGATTACTCTCCCTACACTCTCCCGACACTCTCCGATTACTCTCCTGACACGGACTGATTACTCTCTCTCACTCTCCCGACACTCTCCGATTACTCCCCTGACATGGACTGATTACTCTCACTCACTCTCCCGACACTCTCCGATTACTCTCCTGACACGGACTGATTACTCTCTCTCACTCTCCCGACACTCTCCAATTACTCCCCTGACACTGACTGATTACTCCCCTGACACTCTCCGATTACTCCCCTGACACGGACTGATTACTCTCTCTCACTCTCCCGACACTCTCCGATTACTCTCCTTACACGGACTGATTACTCTCTCTCACTCTCCCGACACTCTCCGATTACTCCCCTGACACGGACTGATTACTCTCTCTCACTCTCCCGACACTCTCTGATTACTCTCCCGACACTCTCCGCTTACTCTCCCGACACTCTCCGATTACTCTCCTGACACGGACTGATTACTCTCTCTCACTCTCCCGACACTCTCCGATTACTCTCCTGACACGGACTGATTACTCTCTCTCACTCTCCCGACACTCTCCGATTACTCTCCTGACACGGACTGATTACTCTCTCTCACGCTCCCGACACTCTCCGATTACTCCCCTGACACTGACTGATTACTCCTCCGACACTCTCCGATTACTCCCCTGACACGGACTGATTACTCTCTCTCATTCTCCCGACAATCTCCGATTACTCTCCTGACACGGACTGATTACTCTCTCTCACTCTCCCGACACTCTCCGATTACTCCCCTGACACGGACTGATTACCCTCCCTACACTCCCAGATTACTCCCCTGACACGGACTGATTACTCTCTCTCACTCTCCCGACACTCTCCGATTACACTCCTGACACGGACTGATTACTCTCTCTCACTCTCCTGACACTCTCCGATTACTCCCCTGACACGGACTGATTACTCTCTCTCACTCTCCCGACACTCTCCGATTACTCTCCTGACACGGACTGATTACTCTCTCTCTCACTCTCCCGACGCACTCCGATTACACTCCTGACACTGACTGATTACTCCCCCGACAATCTCCGATTACTCCCCTGACACGGACTGATTACTCTCTCTCACTCTCCCGACACTCTCCGATTCCTCTCCTGACACGGACTGATTACTCTCCCGACACTCTCCGATTACTCTCCTGACACGCACCGATTACTCTCTCTCTCACTCTCCCGACACTCTCCGATTAAACTCCTGACATGGACTGATTACTCCCCCAACACTCCCCGACACTCTACGATTACTCCCCTGACACGGACTGATTACTCTTTCTCACTTTTCCAACACTCTCCGATTACACTCCTGACACGGACTGATTACTCACTCTCACTCTCCCGACACTCTCCGATTACTCCCCTGACACGGTCTGATTAGTCTCCCTCACTCTCCCGACACTCACCGATTACTCCCCTGACACGGACTGATTACTCTCCCTACACTCTCCGATTACTCCCCTGACACGGTCTCATTACTCTCTCTCACTCTCCCGACACTCTCTGATTACTCTCCCGACACTCTCCGCTTACTCTCCCGACACTCTCCGATTACTCTCCTGACACGGACTGATTACTCTCTCTCACTCTCCCGACACTCTCCGATTACTCTCCTGACACGGACTGATTACTCTCTCTCACTCTCCCGACACTCTCCGATTACTCGCCTGACACGGACTGATTACTCTCTCTCACACTCCCGACACTCTCCGATTACTCCCCTGACACTGACTGATTACTCCACCGACACTCTCCGAATATTCCCCTGACACTGACTGATTACTCTCTCTCACTCTCCCGACACTCTCCGATTACTCTACTGACAAGGACTGATTACTCTCCCGCCACTCTCCGATTACACTCCTGACACGGACTGATTACTCTCCCGACACTCTCCGATTACACTCCTGACACGGACTGATTACTCCCCCGACACTCTCCGATTACTCTCCTGACACGGACTGATTACTCTCTCTCACTCTCCCGACAATCTCCGATTACACTCCTGACATGGACTGATTACTCCCCCGACACTCTCCCGACACTCTCCGATTACTCCCCGACACGGACTGATTACTCTCCCGACACTCTCCGATTACTCTCCCGACACTCTCCGATTACTCCCCTGACACGGACTGGTTACTCTCTCTCACTCTCCCGACACTCTCCGATTACTCCCCTGACACGGACTGATTACTCTCCCTACACTCTCCCGACACTCTCCGATTACTCTCCCGACACTCTCCGATTACTCCCCTGACACGGACTGATTACGCTCTCTCACTCTCGCGACACGCTCCGATTACTCCCCTGACACTGTCTGATTGCTCTCTCTCACTCTCCCGACACACTCCGATTACTCCCCTGACACTGACTGATTACTCTCTCTCACTCTCCCGACACTCTCCGATTGCTCCCCTGACACTGACTGATTACTCTCCCTACACTCTCCGATTACTCCCCTGGCACGGACTGATTACTCTCTCTCACTCTCCCGACACTCTCCGATTACTCCCCTTACACGGACTGATTACTCTCACAACACTCTCCGATTACTCTCCTGACACGGACTGATTACTCTCCCTTCACTCTCCGATTACTCTCCTGACACGGACTGATTACTCTCCCTACACTCTCCGATTACACTCCTGACACGCACTGATTACTCTCCCTACACTCTCCGATTACACTCCTGACACGGACTGATTACTCTCTCTCACTCTCCCGACACTCTCCGATTACTCCCCTGACACGGACTGATTACCCTCCCTACACTCTCCGATTACTCCCCTGACACGGACTGATTACTCTCTCTCACTCTCCCGACACTCTCCGATTACACTCCTGACACGGGCTGATTACTCTCTCTCACTCTCCCGACACTCTCCGATTACTCTCCTGACACGGACTGATTACTCTCTCTCACGCTCCCGACACTCTCCGATTACTCCCCTGACACTGACTGATTACTCCCCCGACACTCTCCGATTACTCCCCTGACACGGACTGATTACTCTCTCTCATTCTCCCGACAATCTCCGATTACTCTCCTGACACGGACTGATTACTCTCTCTCACTCTCCCGACACTCTCCGAATACTCCCCTGACACTGACTGATTACTCTCTCTCACTCTCCCGACACTCTCCGATTACTCTCCTGACAAGGACTGATTACTCTCCCGACACTCTCCGATTACACTCCTGACACGGACTGATTACTCTCCCGACACTCTCCGATTACACTCCTGACACGGACTGATTACTCCCCCGACACTCTCCGATTACTCTCCTGACACGGACTGATTATTCTCTCTCACTCTCCCGACAATCTCCGATTACACTCCTGACATGGACTGATTACTCCCCCGACACTCTCCGATTACTCCCCGACACGGACTGATTACTCTCCCGACACTCTCCGATTACTCTCCCGACACTCTCCGATTACTCCCCTGACACGGACTGATTACTCTCTCTCACTCTCCCGACACTCTCCGATTACTCCCCTGACACGGACTGATTACTCTCCCTACACTCTCCCGACACTCTCCGATTACTCTCCCGACACTCTCCGATTACTCCCCTGACACGGACTGATTACTCTCTCTCACTCTCGCGACACGCTCCGATTACTCCCCTGACACTGTCTGATTGCTCTCTCTCACTCTCCGGACACACTCCGATTACTCCCCTGACACTGACTGATTACTCTCTCTCACTCTCCCGACACTCTCCTATTACTCCCCTGACACTGACTGATTACTCTCCCTACACTCTCCGATTACTCCCCTGGCACGGACTGATTACTCTCTCTCACTCTCCCGACACTCTCCGATTACTCCCCTTACACGGACTGATTACTCTCCCAACACTCTCCGATTACTCTCCTGACACGGACTGATTACTCTACCTTCACTCTCCGATTACTCTCCTGACACGGACTGATTACTCTCCCTACACTCTCCGATTACACACCTGACACACACTGATTACTCTCCCTACACTCTCCGATTACACTCCTGACACGGACTGATTACTCTCTCTCACTCTCCCGACACTCTCCGATTACTCCCCTGACACGGACTGATTACCCTCCCTACACTCCCAGATTACTCCCCTGACACGGACTGATTACTCTCTCTCACTCTCCCGACACTCTCCGATTACACTCCTGACACGGACTGATTACTCTCTCTCACTCTCCTGACACTCTCCGATTACTCCCCTGACACGGACTGATTACTCTCTCTCACTCTCCCGACACTCTCCGATTACTCTCCTGACACGGACTGATTACTCTCTCTCTCACTCTCCCGACGCACTCCGATTACACTCCTGACACTGACTGATTACTCCCCCGACAATCTCCGATTACTCCCCTGACACGGACTGATTACTCTCTCTCACTCTCCCGACACTCTCCGATTCCTCTCCTGACACGGACTGATTACTCTCCCGACACTCTCCGATTACTCTCCTGACACGCACCGATTACTCTCTCTCTCACTCTCCCGACACTCTCCGATTACATTCCTGACATGGACTGATTACTCTTTCTCACTTTTCCAACACTCTCCGATTACACTCCTGACACGGACTGATTACTCACTCTCACTCTCCCGACACTCTCCGATTACTCCCCTGACACGGTCTGATTAGTCTCCCTCACTCTCCCGACACTCACCGATTACTCCCCTGACACGGACTGATTACTCTCCCTACACTCTCCGATTACTCCCCTGACACGGTCTCATTACTCTCTCTCACTCTCCCGACACTCTCTGATTACTCTCCCGACACTCTCCGCTTACTCTCCCGACACTCTCCGATTACTCTCCTGACACGGACTGATTACTCTCTCGCACTCTCCCGACACTCTCCGATTACTCTCCTGACACGGACTGATTACTCTCTCTCACTCTCCCGACACTCTCCGATTACTCGCCTGACACGGACTGATTACTCTCTCTCACACTCCCGACACTCTCCGATTACTCCCCTGACACTGACTGATTACTCCCCCGACACTCTCTGAATACTCCCCTGACACTGACTGATTACTCTCTCTCACTCTCCCGACACTCTCCGATTACTCTCCTGACAAGGACTGATTACTCTCCCGACACTCTCCGATTACACTCCTGACACGGACTGATTACTCTCCCGACACTCTCCGATTACACTCCTGACACGGACTGATTACTCCCCCGACACTCTCCGATTACTCTCCTGACACGGACTGATTACTCTCTCTCACTCTCCCGACAATCTCCGATTACACTCCTGACATGGACTGATTACTCCCCCGACACTCTCCCGACACTCTCCGATTACTCCCCGACACGGACTGATTACTCTCCAGACACTCTCCGATTACTCTCCCGACACTCTCCGATTACTCCCCTGACACGGACTGGTTACTCTCTCTCACTCTCCCGACACTCTCCGATTACTCCCCTGACACGGACTGATTACTCTCCCTACACTCTCCCGACACTCTCCGATTACTCTCCCGACACTCTCCGATTACTCCCCTGACACGGACTGATTACGCTCTCTCACTCTCGCGACACGCTCCGATTACTCCCCTGACACTGTCTGATTGCTCTCTCTCACTCTCCCGACACACTCCGATTACTCCCCTGACACTGACTGATTACTCTCTCTCACTCTCCCGACACTCTCCGATTGCTCCCCTGACACTGACTGATTACTCTCCCTACACTCTCCGATTACTCCCCTGGCACGGACTGATTACTCTCTCTCACTCTCCCGACACTCTCCGATTACTCCCCTTACACGGACTGATTACTCTCCCAACACTCTCCGATTACTCTCCTGACACGGACTGATTACTCTCCCTTCACTCTCCGATTACTCTCCTGACACGGACTGATTACTCTCCCTACACTCTCCGATTATACTCCTGACACGCACTGATTACTCTCCCTACACTCTCCGATTACACTCCTGACACGGACTGATTACTCTCTCTCACTCTCCCGACACTCTCCGATTACTCCCCTGACACGGACTGATTACCCTCCCTACACTCTCCGATTACTCCCCTGACACGGACTGATTACTCTCTCTCACTCTCCCGACACTCTCCGATTACACTCCTGACACGGACTGATTACTCTCTCTCACTCTCCCGACACTCTCCGATTACTCTCCTGACACGGACTGATTACTCTCTCTCTCACTCTCCCGACGCACTCCGATTACACTCCTGACACTGACTGATTACTCCCCCGACAATCTCCGATTACTCCCCTGACACGGACTGATTACTCTCTCTCACTCTCCCGACAATCTCCGATTACTCCCCTGACACGGACTGATTACTCTCCCGACACTCTCCGATTACACTCCTGACACGGACTGATTACTCCCCCGACACTCTCCGATTACTCTCCTGACACGGACTGATTACTCTCTCTCACACTCCCGACCCTCTCCGATTACACTCCTGACACTGACTGATTACTCCCCCGACACTCTCCGATTACCCCCCGACACGGACTGATTACTCTCTCTCACTCTCCCGACATTCTCCGATTATACTCCTGACACTGTCTGATTACTCGCCCGACACTCTCCGATTACACTCCTGACACGGACTGATTACTCTCTCTCACTCTCCCGACACTCTCCGATTTCTCTCCTGACACAGACTGATTACTCTCTCTCACTCTCCCGACACTCTCCGATTTCTCTCCTGACACGGACTGATTACTCTCTCTCACTCTCCCGACACTCTCCGATTACACTCCTGACACAGACTGATTACTCTCTCTCACTCTCCCGACATTCTCCGATTATACTCCTGACACTGTCTGATTACTCCCCCGACACTCTCCGATTACACTCCTGACACGGACTGATTACTCTCTCTCACTCTCCCGACACTCTCCGATTACACTCCTGACACTGACTGATTACTCTCTCTCACTCTCCCGACACTCTCCGATTACTCTCCTGACACGGTCTGATTACTCTCTCTCACTCTCCCGACACTCTCCGATTACTCTCCTGACACGGACTGATTACTTTCCTGACACTCTCCGATTACTCTCCTGACACGGACTGATTACTCTCCCGACACTCTCCGATTACACACCTGACACGGACTGATTACTCTCTCTCACTCTCCCGACACTCTCCGATTACTCTCCTGACACAGACTGAATACTCTCCTGACACTCTCCGATTACTCTCCTGACACGGTCTGATTACTCTCTCTCACTCTCCCGACACTCTCCGATTACTCTCCTGACACAGACTGAATACTCTCCCGACACTCTCCGATTACTCCGCTGACACTGACTGATTACTCCCCCGACACTCTCCGATTACTCCCATGACACGGACTGATTACTCTCTCTCACTCTCCCGACACTCTCCGATTACTCCCCTGACACTGACTGATTACTCTCTCTCACTCTCCCGACACTCTCCGATTACACTCCTGACACGGACTGATTCCTCTCCCTACACTCTCCGATTACACTCCTGACACGGACTGATTAATCTCTCTCACTCTCCGATTACTCTCCAGACACTGACTGATTACTCTCTCTCACTCTCCCGACACTCTCCGATTACACTCCTGACACGGACTGATTACTCCCCTGACACTCTCCGATTACTCTCCTGACACGGACTGATTACTCTCCCTACACTCTCCGATTACACTCCTGACACGGACTGATTACTCTCTCTCACTCTCCGATTACAATCCTGACACGGACTGATTACTCTCTCTCACTCTCCGATTACTCTCCTGACACTGTCTGATTACTCCCCCGACACTTTCCGATTACTCCCCTGACACGGACTGATTACTCTCTCTCACTCTCCCGACACTCTCCGATTACTCTCCTGACACGGACTGATTACACTCCCGACACTCTCTGATTACTCTCCCGACACTCTCCGCTTACTCTCCCGACACTCTCCGATTTCTCTCCTGACACGGACTGATTACTCTATCTCACTCTCCCGACACTCTCCGATTACACTCCTGACACGGACTGATTACTCTCCCTACACTCTCCCTACACTCTCCGATTACTCTCCTGACACGGACTGATTACTCTCTCTCACTCTCCCGACACTCTACGATTACTCCCCTGACACGGACTGATTACTCTCTCTCACTCTCCCGACACTCTCCGATTACTCTCCTGACACGGACTGATTACTCTCTCTCACTCTCCCGACACTCTCCAATTACACCCCTGACACTGACTGATTACTCCCCCGACACTCTCCGATTACTCCCCTGACACGGACTGATTACTCTCTCTCACTCTCCCGACACTCTCCGATTACTCTCCTTTCACGGACTGATTACTCTCTCTCACTCTCCCGACACTCTCCGATTACTCCCCTGACACTGACTGATTACTCTCTCTCACTCTCCCGACACTCTCTGATTACTCTCCCGACACTCTCCGCTTACTCTCCCCACACTCTCCGATTACTCTCCTGACACGGACTGATTACTCTCTCTCACTCTCCCGACACTCTCCGATTACTCTCCTGACACGGACTGATTACTCTCTCTCACTCCCCGACACTCTCCGATTACGCCCCTGACACTGACTGATTACTCCCCCGACACTCTCCGATTACTCCCCTGACACGGACTGATTACTCTCTCTCATTCTCCCGACAATCTCTGATTACTCTCCTGACACGGACTGAATACTCTCTCTCACTCTCCCGACACTCTCCGATTGCTCTCCTGACACGGACTGATTACTCTCCCGACACTCTCCGATTACTCTCCTGACACGGACTGATTACTCCCCCGACACTCTCCGATTACTCTCCTGACACGGACTGATTACTCTCTCTCACTCTCCTGACAATCTCCGATTACTCTCCTGACACGGACTGATTACTCCCCCGACACTCTCCGATTACTCTCCTGACACGGACTGATTACTCTCTCTCACTCTCCTGACAATCTCCGATTACACTCCTGACACGGACTGATTACTCCCCCGACACTCTCCCGACACTCTCCGATTACTCCCCGACACGGACTGATTACTCTCCCGACACTCTCCGATTACTCTCCCGACACTCTCCGATTACTCCCCTGGCACGGACTGATTACTCTCTCTCACTCTCCCGACACTCTCCGATTACTCCCCTGACACGGACTGATTACTCTCCCTACACTGTCTCGACACTCTCCGATTACTCTCCCGACACTCTCCGATTACTCCCCTGACACGGACTGATTACTCTCTCTCACTCTCCCGACACTCTCCGATTACTCTCCTGACACGGACTGATTACTCTCTCTCACTCTCCCGACACTCTCCAATTACTCCCCTGACACTGACTGATTACTCCCCCGACACTCTCCGATTACACTCCTGACACTGACTGATTACTCTCTCTCACTCTCCCGACACTCTCCGATTACTCTCCTGACACGGTCTGATTACTCTCTCTCACTCTCCCGACACTCTCCGATTACTCTCCTGACACGGACTGATTACTTTCCTGACACTCTCCGATTACTCTCCTGACACGGACTGATTACTCTCCCGACACTCTCCGATTACACACCTGACACGGACTGATTACTCTCACTCTCCCGACACTCTCCGATTACTCCCCTGACACGGACTGATTACTCTCCCGACACTCTCCGATTACTCTCCTGACACGGACTGATTACTCTCTCTCACTCTCCCGACACTCTCCGATTACTCCCCTGACACTGACTGATTACTCTCTCTCACTCTCCCGACACTCTCTGATTACTCTCCCGACACTCTCCGCTTACTCTCCCCACACTCTCCGATTACTCTCCTGACACGGACTGATTACTCTCTCTCACTCTCCCGACACTCTCCGATTACTCTCCTGACACGGACTGATTACTCTCTCTCACTCCCCGACACTCTCCGATTACGCCCCTGACACTGACTGATTACTCCCCCGACACTCTCCGATTACTCCCCTGACACGGACTGATTACTCTCTCTCATTCTCCCGACAATCTCTGATTACTCTCCTGACACGGACTGATTACTCTCTCTCACTCTCCCGACACTCTCCGAATACTCCCCTGACACGGACTGATTACTCTCTCTCATTCTCCCGACAATCTCTGATTACTCTCCTGACACGGACTGATTACTCTCTCTCACTCTCCCGACACTCTCCGATTGCTCTCCTGACACGGACTGATTACTCTCCCGACACTCTCCGATTACTCTCCTGACACGGACTGATTACTCCCCCGACACTCTCCGATTACTCTCCTGACACGGACTGATTACTCTCTCTCACTCTCCTGACAATCTCCGATTACACTCCTGACACGGACTGATTACTCCCCCGACACTCTCCCGACACTCTCCGATTACTCCCCGACACGGACTGATTACTCTCCCGACACTCTCCGATTACTCTCCCGACACTCTCCGATTACTCCCCTGGCACGGACTGATTACTCTCCCTACACTGTCTCGACACTCTCCGATTACTCTCCCGACACTCTCCGATTACTCCCCTGACACGGACTGATTACTCTCTCTCACTCTCCCGACACTCTCCGATTACTCTCCTGACACGGACTGATTACTCTCTCTCACTCTCCCGACACTCTCCAATTACACCCCTGACACTGACTGATTACTCCCCCGACACTCTCCGATTACACTCCTGACACTGACTGATTACTCTCTCTCACTCTCCCGACACTCTCCGATTACTCTCCTGACACGGTCTGATTACTCTCTCTCACTCTCCCGACACTCTCCGATTACTCTCCTGACACGGACTGATTACTTTCCTGACACTCTCCGATTACTCTCCTGACACGGACTGATTACTCTCCCGACACTCTCCGATTACACACCTGACACGGACTGATTACTCTCTCTCACTCTCCCGACACTCTCCGATTACTCTCCTGACACAGACTGAATACTCTCCTGACACTCTCCGATTACTCTCCTGACACGGACTGATTACTCTCTCTCACTCTCCCGACACTCTCCGATTACTCTCCTGACACAGACTGAATACTCTCCCGACACTCTCCGATTACTCCCCTGACACTGACTGATTACTCCCCCGACACTCTCCGATTACTCCCATGACACGGACTGATTACTCTCTCTCACTCTCCCGACACTCTCCGATTACTCTCCTGACACGGACTGATTACTCTCTCTCACTCTCCTGACACTCTCCGATTACTCTCCTGACACGGACTGATTACTCTCTCTCACGCTCCCGACACTCTCCGATTACTCCCCTGACACTGACTGATTACTCTCTCTCACTCTCCCGACACTCTCCGATTACACTCCTGACACGGACTGATTACTCTCCCGACACTCTCCGATTACTCCCATGACACGGACTGATTACTCTCTCTCACGCTCCCGACACTCTCCGATTACTCCCCTGACACTGACTGATTACTCTCTCTCACTCTCCCGACACTCTCCGATTACACTCCTGACACGGACTGATTCCTCTCCCTACACTCTCCGATTACACTCCTGACATGGACTGATTAATCTCTCTCACTCTCCGATTACTCTCCAGACACTGACTGATTACTCTCTCTCACTCTCCCGACACTCTCCGATTACACTCCTGACACGGACTGATTACTCCACTGACACTCTCCGATTACACTCCTGACACAGACTGATTGCTCTCTCTCACTCTCCGATTACAATCCTGACACGGACTGATTACTCTCTCTCACTCTCCGATTACTCTCCTGACACTGACTGATTACTCCCCCGACACTTTCCGATTACTCCCCTGACACGGACTGATTACTCTCTCTCACTCTCCCGACACTCTCCGATTACGCTCCTGACACGGACTGATTACTCCCCCGACACTCTCCGATTACTCTCCTGACACTGACTGATTACTCTCTCTCACTCTCCCGACACTCTCCGATTACTCTCCTGACACGGACTGATTACACTCCCGACACTCTCTGATTACTCTCCCGACACGGACTGATTACTCTCTCTCACTCTCCCGACACTCTCCGATTACTCTCCTTACACGGACTGATTACTCTCTCTCACTCTCCCGACACTCTCCGATTACTCCCCTGACACTGACTGATTACTCTCTCTCACTCTCCCGACACTCTCTGATTACTCTCCCGACACTCTCCGCTTACTCTCCCCACACTCTCCGATTACTCTCCTGACACGGACTGATTACTCTCTCTCACTCTCCCGACACTCTCCGATTACTCTCCTGACACGGACTGATTACTCTCTCTCACTCCCCGACACTCTCCGATTACGCCCCTGACACTGACTGATTACTCCCCCGACACTCTCCGATTACTCCCCTGACAAGGACTGATTACTCTCTCTCATTCTCCCGACAATCTCTGATTACTCTCCTGACACGGACTGATTACTCTCTCTCACTCTCCCGACACTCTCCGATTGCTCTCCTGACACGGACTGATTACTCTCCCGACACTCTCCGATTACTCTCCTGACACGGACTGATTACTCCCCCGACACTCTCCGATTACTCTCCTGACACGGACTGATTACTCTCTCTCACTCTCCTGACAATCTCCGATTACACTCCTGACACGGACTGATTACTCCCCCGACACTCTCCCGACACTCTCCGATTACTCCCCGACACGGACTGATTACTCTCCCGACACTCTCCGATTACTCTCCCGACACTCTCCGATTACTCCCCTGGCACGGACTGATTACTCTCCCTACACTGTCTCGACACTCTCCGATTACTCTCCCGACACTCTCCGATTACTCCCCTGACACGGACTGATTACTCTCTCTCACTCTCCCGACACTCTCCGATTACTCTCCTGACACGGACTGATTACTCTCTCTCACTCTCCCGACACTCTCCAATTACACCCCTGACACTGACTGATTACTCCCCCGACACTCTCCGATTACACTCCTGACACTGACTGATTACTCTCTCTCACTCTCCCGACACTCTCCGATTACTCTCCTGACACGGTCTGATTACTCTCTCTCACTCTCCCGACACTCTCCGATTACTCTCCTGACACGGACTGATTACTTTCCTGACACTCTCCGATTACTCTCCTGACACGGACTGATTACTCTCCCGACACTCTCCGATTACACACCTGACACGGACTGATTACTCTCTCTCACTCTCCCGACACTCTCCGATTACTCTCCTGACACAGACTGAATACTCTCCTGACACTCTCCGATTACTCTCCTGACACGGACTGATTACTCTCTCTCACTCTCCCGACACTCTCCGATTACTCTCCTGACACAGACTGAATACTCTCCCGACACTCTCCGATTACTCCCCTGACACTGACTGATTACTCCCCCGACACTCTCCGATTACTCCCATGACACGGACTGATTACTCTCTCTCACTCTCCCGACACTCTCCGATTACTCTCCTGACACGGACTGATTACTCTCTCTCACTCTCCTGACACTCTCCGATTACTCTCCTGACACGGACTGATTACTCTCTCTCACGCTCCCGACACTCTCCGATTACTCCCCTGACACTGACTGATTACTCTCTCTCACTCTCCCGACACTCTCCGATTACACTCCTGACACGGACTGATTACTCTCCCGACACTCTCCGATTACTCCCATGACACGGACTGATTACTCTCTCTCACGCTCCCGACACTCTCCGATTACTCCCCTGACACTGACTGATTACTCTCTCTCACTCTCCCGACACTCTCCGATTACACTCCTGACACGGACTGATTCCTCTCCCTACACTCTCCGATTACACTCCTGACATGGACTGATTAATCTCTCTCACTCTCCGATTACTCTCCAGACACTGACTGATTACTCTCTCTCACTCTCCCGACACTCTCCGATTACACTCCTGACACGGACTGATTACTCCACTGACACTCTCCGATTACACTCCTGACACAGACTGATTGCTCTCTCTCACTCTCCGATTACAATCCTGACACGGACTGATTACTCTCTCTCACTCTCCGATTACTCTCCTGACACTGACTGATTACTCCCCCGACACTTTCCGATTACTCCCCTGACACGGACTGATTACTCTCTCTCACTCTCCCGACACTCTCCGATTACGCTCCTGACACGGACTGATTACTCCCCCGACACTCTCCGATTACTCTCCTGACACTGACTGATTACTCTCTCTCACTCTCCCGACACTCTCCGATTACTCTCCTGACACGGACTGATTACACTCCCGACACTCTCTGATTACTCTCCCGACACGGACTGATTACTCTCTCTCACTCTCCCGACACTCTCCGATTACTCTCCTTACACGGACTGATTACTCTCTCTCACTCTCCCGACACTCTCCGATTACTCCCCTGACACTGACTGATTACTCTCTCTCACTCTCCCGACACTCTCTGATTACTCTCCCGACACTCTCCGCTTACTCTCCCCACACTCTCCGATTACTCTCCTGACACGGACTGATTACTCTCTCTCACTCTCCCGACACTCTCCGATTACTCTCCTGACACGGACTGATTACTCTCTCTCACTCCCCGACACTCTCCGATTACGCCCCTGACACTGACTGATTACTCCCCCGACACTCTCCGATTACTCCCCTGACAAGGACTGATTACTCTCTCTCATTCTCCCGACAATCTCCGATTACTCTCCTGACACGGACTGATTACTCTCTCTCACTCTCTCGACACTCTCCGAATACTCCCCTGACACTGACTGATTACTCTCTCTCACTCTCCCGACACTCTCCGATTACTCTCCTGACACGGACTGATTCCTCTCCCTACACTCTCCGATTACACTCCTGACACGGACTGATTACTCTCCTGACACGGACTGATTACTCTCCCGACACTCTCCGATTACTCTCCTGACACGGACTGATTACTCTCCCGACACTCTCCGATTACTCTCCTGACATGGACTGATTACACTCTCTCACTCTCCCGACAATCTCCGATTACACTCCTGACACGGACTGATTACTCCCCCGACACTCTCCCGACACTCTCCGATTACTCCCCGACACGGACTGATTACTCTCCCGACACTCTCCGATTACTCTCCCGACACTCTCCGATTACTCCCCTGGCACGGACTGATTACTCTCTCTCACTCTCCCGACACTCTCCGATTTCTCCCCTGACACGGACTGATTACTCTCCCTACACTGTCTCGACCCTCTCCGATTAATCTCCCGACACTCTCCGATTACTCCCCTGACACGGACTGATTACTCTCTCTCACTCTCCCGACACTCTCCGATTACTCTCCTGACACGGACTGATTACTCTCTCTCACTCTCCCGACACTCTCCAATTACACCCCTGACACGGACTGATTACTCTCTCTCACTCCCCCGACAATCTCCGATTACACTCCTGACACTGACTGATTACTCTCTCTCACTCTCCCGACACTCTCCGATTACTCTCCTGACACGGTCTGATTACTCTCTCTCACTCTACCGACACTCTCCGATTACTCTCCAGACACGGACTGATTACTTTCCTGACACTCTCCGATTACTCTCCTGACACGGACTGATTACTCTCCCGACACTCTCCGATTACACACCTGACACGGACTGATTACTCTCTCTCACTCTCCCGACACTCTCCGATTACTCTCCTGACACAGACTGAATACTCTCCTGACACTCTCCGATTACTCTCCTGACACGGACTGATTACTCTCTCTCACTCTCCCGACACTCTCCGATTACTCTCCTGACACAGACTGAATACTCTCCCGACACTCTCCGATTACTCCCCTGACACTGACTGATTACTCCCCCGACACTCTCCGATTACTCCCATGACACGGACTGATTACTCTCTCTCACTCCCCCGACACTCTCCGATTACTCCCCTGACACGGACTGATTACTCTCTCTCACTCTCCCGACACTCTCCGATTACACTCATGACACGGACTGATTCCTCTCCCTACACTCTCCGATTACACTCCTGACACGGACTGATTAATCTCTCTCACTCTCCGATTACTCTCCAGACACTGACTGATTACTCTCTCTCACTCTCCCGACACTCTCCGATTACACTCCTGACACGGACTGATTACTCCCCTGACACTCTCCGATTACACTCCTGACACGGACTGATTACTCTCTCTCACTCTCCGATTACAATCCTGACACGGACTGATTACTCTCTCTCACTCTCCGATTACTCTCCTGACACTGACTGATTACTCCCCCGACACTTTCCGATTACTCCCCTGACACGGACTGATTACTCTCTCTCACTCTCCCGACACTCTCCGATTACGCTCCTGACACGGACTGATTACTCTCCCTACACTCTCCGATTACTCCCCTGACACGGACTGATTACTCTCCCGACACTCTCCGATTACTCTCCTGACACGGACTGATTACTCTCTCTCACTCTCCCGACACTCTCCGATTACTCTCCTGACACGGACTGATTACTCCCCCGACACTCTCCGATTACACTCCTGACACTGACTGATTACTCTCTCTCACTCTCCCGACACTCTCCGATTACTCTCCTGACACGGACTGATTACACTCCCGACACTCTCTGATTACTCTCCCGACACGGACTGATTACTCTCTCTCACTCTCCCGACACTCTCCGATTACTCTCCTTACACGGACTGATTACTCTCTCTCACTCTCCCGACACTCTCCGATTACTCCCCTGACACTGACTGATTACTCTCTCTCACTCTCCCGACACTCTCTGATTACTCTCCCGACACTCTCCGCTTACTCTCCCGACACTCTCCGATTACTCTCCTGACACGGACTGATTACTCTCTCTCACTCCCCGACACTCTCCGATTACGCCCCTGACACTGACTGATTACTCCCCCGACACTCTCCGATTACTCCCCTGACACGGACTGATTACTCTCTCTCATTCTCCCGACAATCTCCGATTACTCTCCTGACACGGACTGATTACTCTCTCTCACTCTCCCGACACTCTCCGAATACTCCCCTGACACTGACTGATTACTCTCTCTCACTCTCCCGACACTCTCCGATTGCTCTCCTGACACGGACTGATTACTCTCCCGACACTCTCCGATTACTCTCCTGACACGGACTGATTACTCTCTCTCACTCTCCCGACAATCTCCGATTACACTCCTGACACGGACTGTTTACTCCCCCGACACTCTCCCGACACTCTCCGATTACTCCCCGACACGGACTGATTACTCTCCCGACACTCTCCGATTACTCCCCGACACGGACTGATTACTCTCCCGACACTCTCCGATTACTCTCCCGACACTCTCCGATTACTCCCCTGGCACGGACTGATTACTCTCTCTCACTCTCCCGACACTCTCCGATTACTCCCCTGGCACGGACTGATTACTCTCTCTCACTCTCCCGACACTCTCCGATTACTCTCCTGACACGGACTGATTACTCTCTCTCACTCTCCCGACACTCTCCAATTACACCCCTGACACTGACTGATTACTCCCCCGACACTCTCCGATTACTCTCCTGCCACGGTCTGATTACTCTCTCTCACTCTACCGACACTCTCCGATTACTCTCCTGACACGGACTGATTACTTTCCTGACATTCTCCGATTACTCTCCTGACACGGACTGATTACTCTCCCGACACTCTCCGATTACACACCTGACACGGACTGATTACTCTCTCTCACTCTCCCGACACTCTCCGATTACTCTCCTGACACAGACTGAATACTCTCCTGACACTCTCCGATTACTCTCCTGACACGGACTGATTACTCTCTCTCACTCTCCCGACACTCTCCGATTACTCTCCTGACACAGACTGAATAATCTCCCGACACTCTCCGATTACTCCCCTGACACTGACTGATTACTCCCCCGACACTCTCCGATTACTCCCATGACACGGACTGATTACTCTCTCTCACTCTCCCGACACTCTCCGATTACTCCCCTGACACTGACTGATTACTCTCTCTCACTCTCCCGACACTCTCCGATTACACTCATGACACGGACTGATTCCTCTCCCTACACTCTCCGATTACACTCCTGACACGGACTGATTAATCTCTCTCACTCTCCGATTACTCTCCAGACACTGACTGATTACTCTCTCTCACTCTCCCGACACTCTCCGATTACACTCCTGACACGGACTGATTACTCCCCTGACACTCTCCGATTACTCCCCTGACACGGACTGATTACTCTCTCTCACTCTCCCGACACTCTCCGATTACACTCCTGACACGGACTGATTACTCTCTCTCATTCTCCTGACACTCTCCGATTACTCCCCTGACACGGATTGATTACTCTCTCTCACTCTCCCGACACTCTCCGATTACTCTCCTGACACGGACTGATTACTCTCTCTCTCACTGTCCCGACACACTCCGATTACACTCCTGACACTGACTGATTACTCCCCCGACACTCTCCGATTACTCCCCTGACACGGACTGATTACTCTCTCTCACTCTCCCGACACTCTCCGATTACTCTCCTGACACGGACTGATTACTCTCCCGACACTCTCCGATTACTCTCCTGACACGGACCGATTACTCTCTCTCACTCTCCCGACACTCTCCGATTACACTCCTGACACCGACTGATTACTCCCCCGACACTCCCCGACACGCTACGATTACTCCCCTGACACGGACTGATTACTCTTTCTCATTTTTCCGACACTCTCCGATTACACTCCTGACACGGACTGATTACTCTCCCGACACTCTCCGATTACTCTCCTGACACGGACTGATTACTCTCTCTCACTCTCCCGACACTCTCCGATCACTCTCTTGCCACGGACTGATTACTCTCTCTCACTCTCCCGACACTCTCCGAGTACTCCCCTGACACGGTCTGATTAGTCTCCCTCACTCTCCCGAAACTCACCGATTACTCCCCTGACGGACTGATTACTCTCCCTACACTCTCTGATTACTCCCCTGACACGGTCTCATTACTCTCTCACACTCTCCCGACACTCTCTGATTACTCTCCCGACACTCTCCGCTTACTCTCCCGACACTCTCCGATTACTCTCCTGACACGGACTGATTACTCTATCTCACTCTCCCGACACTCTCCGATTACACTCCTGACACGGACTGATTACTCTCCCTACACTCTCCCGACACTCTCCGATTACTCTCCTGATCCGGACTGATTACTCTCTCTCACTCTCCCGACACTCTCCGATTACTCTCCCGACACTCTCCGCTTACTCTCCCGACACTCTCCGATTACTCTCCTGACACGGACTGATTACTCTATCTCACTCTCCCGACACTCTCCGATTACACTCCTGACACGGACTGATTACTCTCCCTACACTCTCCCGACACTCTCCGATTACTCTCCTGATCCGGACTGATTACTCTCTCTCACTCTCCCGACACTCTCCGATTACTCCCCTGACACGGACTGATTACTCTCTCTCACTCTCCCGACACTCTCCGATTACTCTCCTGACACGGACTGATTGCTCTCTCTCACTCTCCCGACACTCTCCAATTACTCACCTGACACTGACTGATTACTCCCCCGACACTCTCCGATTACTCCCCTGACACGGACTGATTACTCTCTCTCACTCTCCCGACACTCTCCGATTACTCTCCTGACACGGACTGATTACTCTCTCTCTCACTCTCCCGACACACTCCGATTACACTCCTGACACTGTCTGATTACTCCCCCGACACTCTCCGATTCCTCCCCTGACACGGACTGATTACTCTCTCTCACTCTCCCGACACTCTCCGATTACACTCCTGACACGGACTGATTACTCTCCCGACACTCTCCGATTACTCTCCTGACACGGACTGATTACTCTCTCTCACACTCCCGACCCTCTCCGATTACACTCCTGACACTGACTGATTACTCCCCCGACACTCTCCGATTACACCCCGACACGGACTGATTACTCTCTCTCATTCTCCCGACATTCTCCGATTATACTCCTGACACTGTCTGATTACTCCGCCGACACTCTCCGATTACACACCTGACACGGACTGATTACTCTCTCTCACTCTCCCGACACTCTCCGATTACACTCCTGACACAGACTGAATACTCTCCTGACACTCTCCGATTACTCTCCTGACACGGACTGATTACTCTCTCTCACTCTCCCGACACTCTCCGATTACTCTCCTGACACGGACTGATTACTCTATCTCACTCTCCCGACACTCTCCGATTACACTCCTGACACGGACTGATTACTCTCCCTACACTCTCCCGACACTCTCCGATTACTCTCCTGATCCGGACTGATTACTCTCTCTCACTCTCCCGACACTCTCCGATTACTCTCCCGACACTCTCCGCTTACTCTCCCGACACTCTCCGATTACTCTCCTGACACGGACTGATTACTCTATCTCACTCTCCCGACACTCTCCGATTACACTCCTGACACGGACTGATTACTCTCCCTACACTCTCCCGACACTCTCCGATTACTCTCCTGATCCGGACTGATTACTCTCTCTCACTCTCCCGACACTCTCCGATTACTCCCCTGACACGGACTGATTACTCTCTCTCACTCTCCCGACACTCTCCGATTACTCTCCTGACACGGACTGATTGCTCTCTCTCACTCTCCCGACACTCTCCAATTACTCACCTGACACTGACTGATTACTCCCCCGACACTCTCCGATTACTCCCCTGACACGGACTGATTACTCTCTCTCACTCTCCCGACACTCTCCGATTACTCTCCTGACACGGACTGATTACTCTCTCTCTCACTCTCCCGACACACTCCGATTACACTCCTGACACTGTCTGATTACTCCCCCGACACTCTCCGATTCCTCCCCTGACACGGACTGATTACTCTCTCTCACTCTCCCGACACTCTCCGATTACACTCCTGACACGGACTGATTACTCTCCCGACACTCTCCGATTACTCTCCTGACACGGACTGATTACTCTCTCTCACACTCCCGACCCTCTCCGATTACACTCCTGACACTGACTGATTACTCCCCCGACACTCTCCGATTACACCCCGACACGGACTGATTACTCTCTCTCATTCTCCCGACATTCTCCGATTATACTCCTGACACTGTCTGATTACTCCGCCGACACTCTCCGATTACACACCTGACACGGACTGATTACTCTCTCTCACTCTCCCGACACTCTCCGATTACACTCCTGACACAGACTGAATACTCTCCTGACACTCTCCGATTACTCTCCTGACACGGACTGATTACTCTCTCTCACTCTCCCGACACTCTCCGATTACTCTCCTGACACAGACTGAATACTCTCCCGACACTCTCCGATTACTCCCCTGACACTGACTGATTACTCCCCCGACATTCTCCGATTACTCCCATGACACGGACTAATTACTCTCTCTCACTCTCACGACACTCTCCGAATACTCCCCTGACACGGACTGATTACTCTCCCTTACTCTCTCGACACTCTCCGATTACACTCCTGACACGGACTGATTACTCTCCCTACACTCTCCGATTACACTCCTGACACGGACTGATTAATCTCTCTCACTCTCCGATTACTCTCCTGACACTGACTGATTACTCCCCCGACACTCTCCGATTACTCCCCTGACACGGACTGATTACTCTCACTCACTCTCCCGACACTCTCCGATTACGCTCCTGACACGGACTGATTACTCTCCCTACACTCTCCGATTACACTCCTGACACTGACTGATTACTCTCTCTCACTCTCCTGACACTCTCCGATTACTCTCCTGACACGGACTGATTACACTCCCGACACTCTCCGATTACTCTCCTGACACGGACTGATTACTCTCCCGACACTCTCCGATTACACTCCTGACACGGACTGATTACTCTCTCTCACTCTCCCGACACTCTCCGATTACTCCCCTGACACGGACTGATTACACTCCCGACACTCTCCGATTACTCTCCTGACACGGAATGATTACACTCCCGACACTCTCCGATTACTCTCCTGACACGGACTGATTACTCTCTCTCACTCTCCCGACAATCTCCGATTACACTCCTGACACGGACTGATTACTCCCCCGACACTCCCCCGACACTCTCCGATTACTCCCCGACACGGACTGATTACTCTCCCGACACTCTCCGATTACTCTCCCGACACTCTCCGATTACTCCCCCGACACGGACTGATTACTCTCTCTCACTTTCCCGACACTCTCCGATTACTCTCCCGACACTCTCCGATTACTCCCCTGACACGGACTGATTCCTCTCTCTCACTTTCCCGACACTCTCCGATTACTCCCCTGACACGGACTGATTACTCTCCCTACACTCTCCCGACACTCTCCGATTACTCTCCCGACACTCTCCGATTACTCCCCTGACACGGACTGATTACTCTCTCTCACTCTCCCGACACGCTCCGATTACTCCCCGACACTGTCTGATTACTCTCTCTCACTCTCCCGACACACTCCGATTACTCCCCTGACACTGACTGATTACTCTCTCTCACTCTCCTGACACTCTCCGATTACTCCCCTGACACTGACTGATTACTCTCCCTACACTCTCCGATTACTCCCCTGGCACGGACTGATTACTCTCTCTCACTCTCCCGACACTCTCCGATTACTCCCCTGACACGGACTGATTACTCTCCCAACACTCTCCGATTACTCTCCTGACACGGACTGATTACTCTCCCTACACTCTCCGATTACTCTCCTGACACGGACTGATTACTCTCCCAACACTCTCCGATTACACTCCTGACACGCACTGATTACTCTCCCTACACTCTCCGATTACACTCCTGACACGGACTGATTACTCTCTCTCACTCTCCCGACACTCTCCGATTACTCCCCTGACACGGACTGATTACTCTCCCTACACTCTCCGATTACTCCCCTGACACGGACTGTTTACTCTCTCTCACTCTCCCGACACTCTCCGATTACACTCCTGACACGGACTGATTACTCTCTCACTCTCCTGACACTCTCCGATTACTCCCCTGACACGGACTGATTACTCTCTCTCACTCTCCCGACACTCTCCGATTACTCTCCTGACACGGACTGATTACTCTCTCTCTCACTCTCCCGACACACTCCGATTACACTCCTGACACTGTCTGATTACTCCCCCGACACTCTCCGATTCCTCCCCTGACACGGACTGATTACTCTCTCTCACTCTCCCGACACTCTCCGATTACACTCCTGACACGGACTGATTACTCTCCCGACACTCTCCGATTACTCTCCTGACACGGACTGATTACTCTCTCTCACACTCCCGACCCTCTCCGATTACACTCCTGACACTGACTGATTACTCCCCTGACACTCTCCAATTACCCCCCGACACGGACTGATTACTCTCTCTCATTCTCCCGACATTCTCCGATTATACTCCTGACACTGTCTGATTACTCCGCCGACACTCTCCGATTACACACCTGACACGGACTGATTACTCTCTCTCACTCTCCCGACACTCTCCGATTACTCTCCTGACAGAGACTGAATACTCTCCTGACACTCTCCGATTACTCTCCTGACACGGACTGATTACTCTCTCTCACTCTCCCGACACTCTCCGATTACTCTCCTGACACAGACTGAATACTCTCCCGACACTCTCCGATTACTCCCCTGACACTGACAGATTACTCCCCCGACATTCTCCGATTACTCCCATGACACGGACTAATTACTCTCTCTCACTCTCCCGACACTCTCCGATTACTCCCCTGACACGGACTGATTACTCTCCCTTACTCTCCCGACACTCTCCGATTACACTCCTGACACGGACTGATTACTCTCCCTACACTCTCCGATTACACTCCTGACACGGACTGATTACTCTCTCTCACTCTCTCTCACTCTCCGATTACTCTCCAGACACTGACTGATTACTCTCTCTCACTCTCCCGACACTCTCCGATTACACTCCTGACACGGACTGATTACTCTCTCTCACTCTCCGATTACAATCCTGACACGGACTGATTACTCTCTCTCACTCTCCGATTACTCTCCTGACACTGACTGATTACTCCCCCGACACTCTCCGATTACTCCCCTGACACGGACTGATTACTCTCTCTCACTCTCCCGACACTCTCCGATTACGCTCCTGACACGGACTGATTACTCTCCCTACACTCTCCGATTACACTCCTGACACTGACTGATTACTCTCTCTCACTCTCCTGACACTCTCCGATTACTCTCCTGACACGGACTGATTACACTCCCGACACTCTCCGATTACTCTCCTGACACGGACTGATTACTCTCCCGACACTCTCCGATTACACTCCTGACACGGACTGATTACTCTCTCTCACTCTCCCGACACTCTCCGATTACTCCCCTGACACGGACTGATTACACTCCCGACACTCTCCGATTACTCTCCTGACACGGAATGATTACACTCCCGACACTCTCCGATTACTCTCCTGACACGGACTGATTACTCTCTCTCACTCTCCCGACAATCTCCGATTACACTCCTGACACGGACTGATTACTCCCCCGACACTCCCCCGACACTCTCCGATTACTCCCCGACACGGACTGATTACTCTCCCGACACTCTCCGATTACTCTCCCGACACTCTCCGATTACTCCCCTGACACGGACTGATTACTCTCTCTCACTTTCCCGACACTTTCCGATTACTCTCCCGACACTCTCCGATTACTCCCCTGACACGGACTGATTACTCTCTCACTCTCCCGACATGCTCCGATTACTCCCCTGACACTGTCTGATTACTCTCTCTCACTCTCCCGACACACTCCGATTACTCCCCTGACACTGACTGATTACTCTCTCTCACTCTCCTGACACTCTCCGATTACTCCCCTGACACTGACTGATTACTCTCCCGACACTCTCCGATTACTCCCCTGGCACGGACTGATTACTCTCTCTCACTCTCCCGACACTCTCCGATTACTCCCCTGACACGGACTGATTACTCTCCCAACACTCTCCGATTACTCTCCTGACACGGACTGATTACTCTCCCTACACTCTCCGATTACTCTCCTGACACGGACTGATTACTCTCCCAACACTCTCCGATTACACTCCTGACACGCACTGATTACTCTCCCTACACTCTCCGATTACACTCCTGACACGGACTGATTACTCTCTCTCACTCTCCCGACACTCTCCGATTACTCCCCTGACACGGACTGATTACTCTCCCTACACTCTCCGATTACTCCCCTGACACGGACTGATTACTCTCTCTCACTCTCCCTACACTCTCCGATTACACTCCTGACACGGACTGATTACTCTCTCTCACTCTCCTGACACTCTCCGATTACTCTCCTGCCACGGTCTGATTACTCTCTCTCACTCTACCGACACTCTCCGATTACTCTCCTGACACAGACTGATTACTTTCCTGACATTCTCCGATTACTCTCCTGACACGGACTGATTACTCTCCCGACACTCTCCGATTACACACCTGACACGGACTGATTACTCTCTCTCACTCTCCCGACACTCTCCGATTACTCTCCTGACACAGACTGAATACTCTCCTGACACTCTCCGATTACTCTCCTGACACGGACTGATTACTCTCTCTCACTCTCCCGACACTCTCCGATTACTCTCCTGACACGGACTGATTACTCTCTCTCACTCTCCCGACACTCTCCGATTACTCTCCTGACACAGACTGAATACTCTCCTGACACTCTCCGATTACTCTCCTGACACGGACTGATTACTCTCTCTCACTCTCCCGACACTCTCCGATTACTCTCCTGACACAGACTGAATACTCTCCCGACACTCTCCGATTACTCCCCTGACACTGACTGATTACTCCCCCGACACTCTCCGATTACTCCCATGACACGGACTGATTACTCTCTCTCACTCTCCCGACACTCTCCGATTACTCCCCTGACACGGACTGATTACTCTCTCTCACTCTCCCGACACTCTCCGATTACACTCATGACACGGACTGATTCCTCTCCCTAAACTCTCCGATTACACTCCTGACACGGACTGATTAATCTCTCTCACTCTCCGATTACTCTCCAGACACTGACTGATTACTCTCTCTCACTCTCCCGACACTCTCCGATTACACTCCTGACACGGACTGATTACTCCCCTGACACTCTCCGATTACTCCCCTGACACGGACTGATTACTCTCTCTCACTCTCCCGACACTCTCCGATTACACTCCTGACACGGACTGATTACTCTCTCTCATTCTCCTGACACTCTCCGATTACTCCCCTGACACGGACTGATTACTCTCTCTCACTCTCCCGACACTCTCCGATTACTCTCCTGACACGGACTGATTACTCTCTCTCTCACTGTCCCGACACACTCCGATTACACTCCTGACACTGACTGATTACTCCCCCGACACTCTCCGATTACTCCCCTGACACGGACTGATTACTCTCTCTCACTCTCCCGACACTCTCCGATTACTCTCCTGACACGGACTGATTACTCTCCCGACACTCTCCGATTACTCTCCTGACACGGACCGATTACTCTCTCTCACTCTCCCGACACTCTCCGATTACACTCCTGACACCGACTGATTACTCCCCCGACACTCCCCGACACGCTACGATTACTCCCCTGACACGGACTGATTACTCTTTCTCATTTTTCCGACACTCTCCGATCACTCTCTTGCCACGGACTGATTACTCTCTCTCACTCTCCCGACACTCTCCGATTACTCCCCTGACACGGTCTGATTAGTCTCCCTCACTCTCCCGAAACTCACCGATTACTCCCCTGACGGACTGATTACTCTCCCTACACTCTCTGATTACTCCCCTGACACGGTCTCATTACTCTCTCACACTCTCCCGACACACTCTGATTACTCTCCCGACACTGTCCGCTTACTCTCCCGACACTCTCCGATTACTCTCCTGACACGGACTGATTACTCTATCTCACTCTCCCGACACTCTCCGATTACACTCCTGACACGGAATGATTACTCTCCCTACACTCTCCCGACACTCTCCGATTACTCTCCTGATCCGGACTGATTACTCTCTCTCACTCTCCCGACACTCTCCGATTACTCTCCCGACACTCTCCGCTTACTCTCCCGACACTCTCCGATTACTCTCCTGACACGGACTGATTACTCTATCTCACTCTCCCGACACTCTCTGATTACACTCCTGACACGGACTGATTACTCTCCCTACACTCTCCCGACACTCTCCGATTACTCTCCTGATCCGGACTGATTACTCTCTCTCACTCTCCCGACACTCTCCGATTACTCCCCTGACACGGACTGATTACTCTCTCTCACTCTCCCGACACTCTCCGATTACTCTCCTGACACGGACTGATTGCTCTCTCTCACTCTCCCGACACTCTCCAATTACTCACCTGACACTGACTGATTACTCCCCCGACACTCTCCGATTACTCCCCTGACACGGACTGATTACTCTCTCTCACTCTCCCGACACTCTCCGATTACTCTCCTGACACGGACTGATTACTCTCTCTCTCACTCTCCCGACACACTCCGATTACACTCCTGACACTGTCTGATTACTCCCCCGACACTCTCCGATTACCCCCCGACACGGACTGATTACTCTCTCTCATTCTCCCGACATTCTCCGATTATACTCCTGACACTGTCTGATTACTCCGCCGACACTCTCCGATTACACACCTGACACGGACTGATTACTCTCTCTCACTCTCCCGACACTCTCCGATTACACTCCTGACACAGACTGAATACTCTCCTGACACTCTCCGATTACTCTCCTGACACGGACTGATTACTCTCTCTCACTCTCCCGACACTCTCCGATTACTCTCCTGACGCAGACTGAATACTCTCCCGACACTCTCCGATTACTCCCCTGACACTGACTGATTACTCCCCCGACATTCTCCGATTACTCCCATGACACGGACTAATTACTCTCTCTCACTCTCCCGACACTCTCCGAATACTCCCCTGACACGGACTGATTACTCTCCCTTACTCTCTCGACACTCTCCGATTACACTCCTGACACGGACTGATTACTCTCCCTACACTCTCCGATTACACTCCTGACACGGACTGATTAATCTCTCTCACTCTCCGATTACTCTCCTGACACTGACTGATTACTCCCCCGACACTCTCCGATTACTCCCCTGACACGGACTGATTACTCTCTCTCACTCTCCCGACACTCTCCGATTACGCTCCTGACACGGACTGATTACTCTCCCTACACTCTCCGATTACTCCCCTGACACGGACTGATTACTCTCTCTCACTCTCCCGACACTCTCCGATTACTCCCCTGACACGGACTGATTACTCTCTCTCACTCTCCCGACACTCTCCGATTACACTCCTGACACTGACTGATTACTCTCTCTCACTCTCCTGACACTCTCCGATTACTCTCCTGACACGGACTGATTACACTCCCGACACTCTCCGATTACTCTCCTGACACGGACTGATTACTCTCCCGACACTCTCCGATTACACTCCTGACACGGACTGATTACTCTCTCTCACTCTCCCGACACTCTCCGATTACTCCCCTGACACGGACTGATTACACTCCCGACACTCTCCGATTACTCTCCTGACACGGAATGATTACACTCCCGACACTCTCCGATTACTCTCCTGACACGGACTGATTACTCTCTCTCACTCTCCCGACAATCTCCGATTACACTCCTGACACGGACTGATTACTCCCCCGACACTCCCCCGACACTCTCCGATTACTCCCCGACACGGACTGATTACTCTCCCGACACTCTCCGATTACTCTCCCGACACTCTCCGATTACTCCCCCGACACGGACTGATTACTCTCTCTCACTTTCCCGACACTCTCCGATTACTCTCCCGACACTCTCCGATTACTCCCCTGACACGGACTGATTCCTCTCTCTCACTTTCCCGACACTCTCCGATTACTCCCCTGACACGGACTGATTACTCTCCCTACACTCTCCCGACACTCTCCGATTACTCTCCCGACACTCTCCGATTACTCCCCTGACACGGACTGATTACTCTCTCTCACTCTCCCGACACGCTCCGATTACTCCCCGACACTGTCTGATTACTCTCTCTCACTCTCCCGACACACTCCGATTACTCCCCTGACACTGACTGATTACTCTCTCTCACTCTCCTGACACTCTCCGATTACTCCCCTGACACTGACTGATTACTCTCCCTACACTCTCCGATTACTCCCCTGGCACGGACTGATTACTCTCTCTCACTCTCCCGACACTCTCCGATTACTCCCCTGACACGGACTGATTACTCTCCCAACACTCTCCGATTACTCTCCTGACACGGACTGATTACTCTCCCTACACTCTCCGATTACTCTCCTGACACGGACTGATTACTCTCCCAACACTCTCCGATTACACTCCTGACACGCACTGATTACTCTCCCTACACTCTCCGATTACACTCCTGACACGGACTGATTACTCTCTCTCACTCTCCCGACACTCTCCGATTACTCCCCTGACACGGACTGATTACTCTCCCTACACTCTCCGATTACTCCCCTGACACGGACTGTTTACTCTCTCTCACTCTCCCGACACTCTCCGATTACACTCCTGACACGGACTGATTACTCTCTCACTCTCCTGACACTCTCCGATTACTCCCCTGACACGGACTGATTACTCTCTCTCACTCTCCCGACACTCTCCGATTACTCTCCTGACACGGACTGATTACTCTCTCTCTCACTCTCCCGACACACTCCGATTACACTCCTGACACTGTCTGATTACTCCCCCGACACTCTCCGATTCCTCCCCTGACACGGACTGATTACTCTCTCTCACTCTCCCGACACTCTCCGATTACACTCCTGACACGGACTGATTACTCTCCCGACACTCTCCGATTACTCTCCTGACACGGACTGATTACTCTCTCTCACACTCCCGACCCTCTCCGATTACACTCCTGACACTGACTGATTACTCCCCCGACACTCTCCGATTACCCCCCGACACGGACTGATTACTCTCTCTCATTCTCCCGACATTCTCCGATTATACTCCTGACACTGTCTGATTACTCCGCCGACACTCTCCGATTACACACCTGACACGGACTGATTACTCTCTCTCACTCTCCCGACACTCTCCGATTACTCTCCTGACAGAGACTGAATACTCTCCTGACACTCTCCGATTACTCTCCTGACACGGACTGATTACTCTCTCTCACTCTCCCGACACTCTCCGATTACTCTCCTGACACAGACTGAATACTCTCCCGACACTCTCCGATTACTCCCCTGACAATGACAGTGACAGATTACTCCCCCGACATTCTCCGATTACTCCCATGACACGGACTAATTACTCTCTCTCACTCTCCCGACACTCTCCGATTACTCCCCTGACACGGACTGATTACTCTCCCTTACTCTCCCGACACTCTCCGATTACACTCCTGACACGGACTGATTACTCTCCCTACACTCTCCGATTACACTCCTGACACGGACTGATTAATCTCTCTCACTCTCCGATTACTCTCCAGACACTGACTGATTACTCTCTCTCACTCTCCCGACACTCTCCGATTACACTCCTGACACGGACTGATTACTCTCTCTCACTCTCCGATTACAATCCTGACACGGACTGATTACTCTCTCTCACTCTCCGATTACTCTCCTGACACTGACTGATTACTCCCCCGACACTCTCCGATTACTCCCCTGACACGGACTGATTACTCTCTCTCACTCTCCCGACACTCTCCGATTACGCTCCTGACACGGACTGATTACTCTCCCTACACTCTCCGATTACACTCCTGACACTGACTGATTACTCTCTCTCACTCTCCTGACACTCTCCGATTACTCTCCTGACACGGACTGATTACACTCCCGACACTCTCCGATTACTCTCCTGACACGGACTGATTACTCTCCCGACACTCTCCGATTACACTCCTGACACGGACTGATTACTCTCTCTCACTCTCCCGACACTCTCCGATTACTCCCCTGACACGGACTGATTACACTCCCGACACTCTCCGATTACTCTCCTGACACGGAATGATTACACTCCCGACACTCTCCGATTACTCTCCTGACACGGACTGATTACTCTCTCTCACTCTCCCGACAATCTCCGATTACACTCCTGACACGGACTGATTACTCCCCCGACACTCCCCCGACACTCTCCGATTACTCCCCGACACGGACTGATTACTCTCCCGACACTCTCCGATTACTCTCCCGACACTCTCCGATTACTCCCCTGCCACGGACTGATTACTCTCTCTCACTTTCCCGACACTTTCCGATTACTCTCCCGACACTCTCCGATTACTCCCCTGACACGGACTGATTACTCTCTCACTCTCCCGACATGCTCCGATTACTCCCCTGACACTGTCTGATTACTCTCTCTCACTCTCCCGACACACTCCGATTACTCCCCTGACACTGACTGATTACTCTCTCTCACTCTCCTGACACTCTCCGATTACTCCCCTGACACTGACTGATTACTCTCCCGACACTCTCCGATTACTCCCCTGGCACGGACTGATTACTCTCTCTCACTCTCCCGACACTCTCCGATTACTCCCCTGACACGGACTGATTACTCTCCCAACACTCTCCGATTACTCTCCTGACACGGACTGATTACTCTCCCTACACTCTCCGATTACTCTCCTGACACGGACTGATTACTCTCCCAACACTCTCCGATTACACTCCTGACACGCACTGATTACTCTCCCTACACTCTCCGATTACACTCCTGACACGGACTGATTACTCTCTCTCACTCTCCCGACACTCTCCGATTACTCCCCTGACACGGACTGATTACTCTCCCTACACTCTCCGATTACTCCCCTGACACGGACTGATTACTCTCTCTCACTCTCCCTACACTCTCCGATTACACTCCTGACACGGACTGATTACTCTCTCTCACTCTCCTGACACTCTCCGATTACTCCCCTGTCACGGACTGATTACTCTCTCTCACTCTCCCGACATTCTCCGATTACTCTCCTGACACGCACTGATTACTCTCCCTACACTCTCCGATTACTCTCCTGACACGGACTGATTACTCTCTCTCACTCTCCCGACACTCTCCGATTACTCTCCTGACGCGGACTGATTACTCTCCCGACACTCTCCGATTACACTCCTGACACGGACTGATTACTCTCTCTCACTCTCCCGACACTCTCCGATTACTCCCCTGACACGGACTGATTACTCTCTCTCACTCCCCCGACACTTTCCGTTTACTCTCCTGACATGGACTGATTACTCTCTGTCACTGTCCCGACACTCTCCGATTTCTCTCCTGACACTGACTGATTACTCTCTCTCACTCTACCGGCACTCTCCGATTACTCCCCTGACACGGACTGATTACTCTCCCTACACTCTCCGATTACTCTCCCGACACTCTCCGATTACTCTCCTGACACTGACTGATTACTCTCTCTCACTCTCCCTTCACTCTCCGATTACACTCCTGACACGGTCTGATTACTCTCTCTCACTCTCCGATTACTCTCCTGACACGGACTGATTACTCTCTCTCACTCTCCCAACACTCTCCGATTACTCTCCTGACACGGACTGATTACTCTCCCTACAGTCTCCGATTACTCTCCTGACACAGACTGATTACTCCCCCGACACTCTCCGATTACTCTCCTGACACGGACTGATTACTCTCCCTACACTCTCCCGACGCTCTCCGATTACACTCCTGACACGGACTGATTACTCTCTCTCACTCTCCGATTACAATCCTGACACGGACTGATTACTCTCTCTCACTCTCCGATTACTCTCCTGACACTGACTGATTACTCCCCCGACACTCTGCGATTACTCCCCTGACACGGACTGATTACTCTCTCTCACTCTCCCGACACTCTCCGATTACGCTCCTGACACGGACTGATTACTCTCCCGACACTCTCCGATTACACTCCTGACACTGACTGATTACTCTCTCTCACTCTCCTGACACTCTCCGATTACTCTCCTGACACGAACTGATTACACTCCCGACACTCTCCGATTACTCTCCTGACACGGACTGATTACTCTCCCGACACTCTCCGATTACACTCCTGACACGGACTGATTACTCTCTCTCACTCTCCCGACACTCTCCGATTACACTCCTGACACGGACTGATTACTCTCCCGACACTCTCCGATTACACTCCTGACACGGACTGATTACTCTCTCTCACTCTCCCAACACTCTCCGATTACTCCCCTGACACGGACTGATTACACTCCCGACACTCTCCGATTACTCTCCTGACACGGAATGATTACACTCCCGACACTCTCCGATTACTCTCCTGACACGGACTGATTACTCTCTCTCACTCTCCCGACAATCTCCGATTACACTCCTGACACGGACTGATTACTCCCCCGACACTCCCCCGACACTCTCCGATTACTCCCCGACACGGACTGATTACTCTCCCGACACTCTCCGATTACTCTCCCGACACTCTCCGATTACTCCCCTGACACTGTCTGATTACTCTCTCTCACTCTCCCGACACACTCCGATTACTCCCCTGACACTGACTGATTACTCTCTCTCACTCTCCCGACACTCTCCGATTACTCCCCTGACACTGACTGATTACTCTCCCGACACTCTCCGATTACTCCCCTGGCACGGACTGATTACTCTCTCTCACTCTCCCGACACTCTCCGATTACTCCCCTGACACGGACTGATTACTCTCCCAACACTCTCCGATTACTCTCCTGACACGGACTGATTACTCTCCCTACACTCTCCGATTACTCTCCTGACACGGACTGATTACTCTCCCAACACTCTCCGATTACACTCCTGACACGCACTGATTACTCTCCCTACGCTCTCCGATTACACTCCTGACACGGACTGATTACTCTCTCTCACTCTCCCGACACTCTCCGATTACTCCCCTGACACGGACTGATTACTCTCCCTACACTCTCCGATTACTCCCCTGACACGGACTGATTACTCTCTCTCACTCTCCCGACACTCTCCGATTACACTCCTGACACGGACTGATTACTCTCTCTCACTCTCCTGACACTCTCCGATTACTCCCCTGTCACGGACTGATTACTCTCTCTCACTCTCCCGACACTCTCCGATTACTCTCCTGACACGCACTGATTACTCTCCCTACACTCTCCGATTACTCTCCTGACACGGACTGATTACTCTCCCGACACTCTCCGATTACACTCCTGACACGGACTGATTACTCTCTCTCACTCTCCCGACACTCTCCGATTACTCCCCTGACACGGACTGATTACTCTCTCTCACTCCCCCGACACTTTCCGTTTACTCTCCTGACATGGACTGATTACTCTCCGTCACTGTCCCGACACTCTCCGATTTCTCTCCTGACACTGACTGATTACTCTCTCTCACTCTCCCGGCACTCTCCGATTACTCCCCTGACACGGACTGATTACTCTCCCTACACTCTCCGATTACTCTCCCGACACTCTCCGATTCCTCTCCTGACACTGACTGATTACTCTCTCTCACTCTCCCTTCACTCTCCGATTACACTCCTGACACGGACTGATTACTCTCCTGACACGGACTGATTACTCTCCCTACAGTCTCCGATTACTCTCCTGACACAGACTGATTACTCCCCCGACACTCTCCGATTACTCTCCTGACACGGACTGATTACTCTCCCTACACTCTCCCGACACTCTCCGATTACTCTCCTGACACGGACTGATTACTCTCTCTCACTCTCCCTACACTCTCCGATTACTCTCCTGACACGGACTGATTACTCACTCTCACTCTCCCGACACTCTCCGATTACTCTCCTGACACGGACTGATTACTCTCTCTCACTCTCCCGACACTCTCCGATTACTCCCCTGACACGGTCTGATTAGTCTCCCTCACTCTCCCGAAACTCACCGATTACTCCCCTGACACGGACTGATTACTCTCCCTACACTCTCCGATTACTCCCCTGACACGGTCTCATTACTCTCTCTCACTCTCCCGACACTCTCTGATTACTCTCCCGACACTCTCCGCTTACTCTCCCGACACTCTCCGATTACTCTCCTGACACGGACTGATTACTCTATCTCACTCTCCCGACACTCTCCGATTACACTCCTGACACAGACTGATTACTCTCCCTACACTCTCCCGACACTCTCCGATTACTCTCCTGATCCGGACTGATTACTCTCTCTCACTCTCCCGACACTCTCCTATTACTCCCCTGACACGGACTGATTACTCTCTCTCACTCTCCCGACACTCTCCGATTACTCTCCTGACACGGACTGATTGCTCTCTCTCACTCTCCCGACACTCTCCAATTACTCACCTGACACTGACTGATTACTCCCCCGACACTCTCCGATTACTCCCCTGACACGGACTGATTACTCTCTCTCACTCTCCCGACACTCTCCGATTACTCTCCTTACACGGACTGATTACTCTCTCTCACTCTCCCGACACTCTCCGATAACTCCCCTGACACGGACTGATTACTCTCTCTGACTCTCCCGACAGTCTCTGATTACTCTCCCGACACTCTCCGATTACTCTCCTGACACGGACTGATTACTCTCTCTCACTCTCCCGACACTCTCCGATTATTCCCCTGACACTGACTGATTACTCCCCCGACACTGTCCGATTACTCCCCTGACACGGACTGATTACTCTCTCTCATTCTCCCGACAACCTCCGATTACTCTCCTGACATGGACTGATTACTCTCTCTCACTCTCCCGACACTCTCCGAATACTCCCCTGACACTGACTGATTACTCACTCTCACTCTCCCGACACTCTCCGATTACTCTCCTGACACGGACTGATTACTCTCCCGACGCTCTCCGATTACACTCCTGACACGGACTGATTACTCTCCCGACACTCTCCGATTACTCTCCTGACACGGACTGATTACTCCCCCGACACTCTCCAATTACTCTCCTGACACGGACTGATTACTCTCTCTCACTCTCCCGACCATCTCTGATTACACTCCTGACACGGACTGATTACTCCCCCGACACTCTCCCGACACTCCGATTACTCCCCGACACGGACTGATTACTCTCCCGACACTCTCCGATTACTCTCCCGACACTCTCCGATTACTCCCCTGACACGGACTGATTACTCTCTCTCACTTTCCCGACACTCTCCGATTACTCCCCTGACACGGACTGATTACTCTCCCTACACTCTCCCGACACTCTCCGATTACTCTCCCGACACTCTCCGATTACTCCCCTGACACGGACTGATTACTCTCTCTCACTCTCCCGACACGCTCCGATTACTCCCCGACACTGTCTGATTACTCTCTCTCACTCTCCCGACACACTCCGATTACTCCCCTGACACTGACTGATTACTCTCTCTCACTCTCCTGACACTCTCCAATTACTCCCCTGACACTGACTGATTACTCTCCCTACACTCTCCGATTACTCCCCTGGCACGGACTGATTACTCTCTCTCACTCTCCCGACACTCTCCGATTACTCCCCTGACACTGACTGATTACTCTCCCAACACTCTCTCTGATTACTCTCCTGACACGGACTGATTACTCTCCCCACACTCTCCGATTACTCTGCTGACACGGACTGATTACTCTCTCTCACTCTCCCTTCACTCTCCGATTACACTCCTGACACGCACTGATTACTCTCCGTACACTCTCCGATTACACTCCTGACACGGACTGATTACTCTCTCTCACTCTCCCGACACTCTCCGATTACTCCCCTGACACGGACTGATTACTTTCCCTACACTCTCCGATTACTCCGCTGACACGGACTGTTTACTCTCTCTCACTCTCCCGACACTCTCCGATTACACTCCTGACACGGACTGATTACTCTCCCTCACTCTCCTGACACTCTCCGATTACTCCCCTGACACGGACTGATTACTCTCTCTCACTCTCCCGACACTCTCCGATTACTCTCCTGACACGGAGTGATTACTCTCTCTCTCACTCTCCCGACACACTCCGATTACACTCCTGACACTGTCTGATTACTCCCCCGACACTCTCCGATTCCTCCCCTGACACGGACTGATTACTCTCTCTCACTCTCCCGACACTCTCCGATTACACTCCTGACACGGACTGATTACTCTCCCGACACTCTCCGATTACTCTCCTGACACGGACTGATTACTCTCTCTCACACTCCCGACCCTCTCCGATTACACTCCTGACACTGACTGATTACTCCCCCGACACTCTCCGATTACCCCCCGACACGGACTGATTACTCTCTCTCATTCTCCCGACATTCTCCGATTATACTCCTGACACTGTCTGATTACTCCGCCGACACTCTCTGATTACACACCTGACACGGACTGATTACTCTCTCTCACTCTCCCGACACTCTCCGATTACTCTCCTGACACAGACTGAATACTCTCCTGACACTCTCCGATTACTCTCCTGACACGGACTGATTACTCTCTCTCACTCTCCCGACACTCTCCGATTACTCTCCTGACACAGACTGAATACTCTCCCGACACTCTCCGATTACTCCCCTGACACTGACTGATTACTCCCCCGACATTCTCCGATTACTCCCATGACACGGACTAATTACTCTCTCTCACTCTCCCGACACTCTCCGAATACTCCCCTGACACGGACTGATTACTCTCCCTTACTCTCTCGACACTCTCCGATTACACTCCTGACACGGACTGATTACTCTCCCTACACTCTCCGATTACACTCCTGACACGGACTGATTCATCTCTCTCACTCTCCGATTACTCTCCTGACACGGACTGATTACTCTCTCTCACTCTCCGATTACAATGCTGACACGGACTGATTACTCTCTCTCACTCTCCGATTACTCTCCTGACACTAACTGATTACTCCCCCGACACTCTCCGATTACTCCCCTGACACGGACTGATTACTCTCTCTCACTCTCCCGACACTCTCCGATTACGCTCCTGACACGGACTGATTACTCTCCCTACACTCTCCGATTACACTCCTGACACTGACTGATTACTCTCTCTCACTCTCCTGACACTCTCCGATTACTCTCCTGACACGGACTGATTACACTCCCGACACTCTCCGATTACTCTCCTGACACGGACTGATTACTCTCCCGACACTCTCCGATTACACTCCTGACACGGACTGATTACTCTCTCTCACTCTCCCGACACTCTCCGATTACTCCCCTGACACGGACTGATTACACTCCCGACACTCTCCGATTACTCTCCTGACACGGAATGATTACACTCCCGACACTCTCCGATTACTCTCCTGACACGGACTGATTACTCTCTCTCACTCTCCCGACAATCTCCGATTACACTCCTGACACGGACTGATTACTCCCCCGACACTCCCCCGACTCTCTCCGATTACTCCCCGACACGGACTGATTACTCTCCCGACACTCTCCGATTACTCTCCCGACACTCTCCGATTACTCCCCTGACACGGACTGATTACTCTCTCTCACTTTCCCGACACGTTCCGATTACTCTCCCGACACTCTCCGATTACTCCCCTGACACGGACTGATTCCTCTCTCTCACTTTCCCGACACTCTCCGATTACTCCCCTGACACGGACTGATTACTCTCCCTACACTCTCCCGACACTCTCCGATTACTCTCCCGACACTCTCCGATTACTCCCCTGACACGGACTGATTACTCTCTCTCACTCTCCCGACACGCTCCGATTACTCCCCGACACTGTCTGATTACTCTCTCTCACTCTCCCGACACACTCCGATTACTCCCCTGACACTGACTGATTACTCTCTCTCACTCTCCTGACACTCTCCGATTACTCCCCTGACACTGACTGATTACTCTCCCTACACTCTCCGATTACACTCCTGACACGGACTGATTACTCTCTCTCACTCTCCCGACACTCTCCGATTACTCTCCTGACACGGACTGATTACTCTCCCTACACTCTCCGATTACTCCCCTGACACGGACTGTTTACTATCTCTCACTCTCCCGACACTCTCCGATTACACTCCTGACACGGACTGATTACTCTCTCTCACTCTCCTGACACTCTCCGATTACTCCCCTGACACGGACTGATTACTCTCTCTCACTCTCCCGACACTCTCCGATTACTCTCCTGACACGGACTGATTACTCTCTCTCTCACTCTCCCGACACACTCCGATTACACTCCTGACACTGTCTGATTACTCCCCCGACACTCTCCGATTCCTCCCCTGACACGGACTGATTACTCTCTCTCACTCTCCCGACACTCTCCGATTACACTCCTGACACGGACTGATTACTCTCCCGACACTCTCCGATTACTCTCCTGACACGGACTGATTACTCTCTCTCACACTCCCGACCCTCTCCGATTACACTCCTGACACTGACTGATTACTCCCCCGACACTCTCCGATTACCCCCCGACACGGACTGATTACTCTCTCTCATTCTCCCGACATTCTCCGATTATACTCCTGACACTGTCTGATTACTCCGCCGACACTCTCCGATTACACACCTGACACGGACTGATTACTCTCTCTCACTCTCCCGACACTCTCCGATTACTCTCCTGACACAGACTGAATACTCTCCTGACACTCTCCGATTACTCTCCTGACACGGACTGATTACTCTCTCTCACTCTCCCGACACTCTACGATTACTCTCCTGACACAGACTGAATACTCTCCCGACACTCTCCGATTACTCCCCTGACACTGACTGATTACTCCCCTGACATTCTCCGATTACTCCCATGACACGGACTAATTACTCTCTCTCACTCTCCCGACACTCTCCGATTACTCCCCTGACACGGACTGATTACTCTCCCTTACTCTCCCGACACTCTCCGATTACACTCCTGACACGGACTGATTACTCTCCCTACACTCTCCGATTACACTCCTGACACGGACTGATTAATCTCTCTCACTCTCCGATTACTCTCCAGACACTGACTGATTACTCTCTCTCACTCTCCCGACACTCTCCGATTACACTCCTGACACGGACTGATTACTCTCTCTCACTCTCCGATTACAATCCTGACACGGACTGATTACTCTCTCTCACTCTCCGACTACTCTCCTGACACTGACTGATTACTCCCCCGACACTCTCCGATTACTCCCCTGACACGGACTGATTACTCTCTCTCACTCTCCCGACACTCTCCGATTACGCTCCTGACACGGACTGATTACTCTCCCTACACTCTCCGATTACACTCCTGACACTGACTGATTACACTCTCTCACTCTCCTGACACTCTCCGATTACTCTCCTGACACGGACTGATTACACTCCCGACACTCTCCGATTACTCTCCTGACACGGACTGATTACTCTCCCGACACTCTCCGATTACACTCCTGACACGGACTGATTACTCTCTCTCACTCTCCCGACACTCTCCGATTACTCCCCTGACACGGACTGATTACACTCCCGACACTCTCAGATTACTCTCCTGACCCGGAATGATTACACTCCCGACACTCTCCGATTACTCTCCTGACACGGACTGATTACTCTCTCTCACTCTCCCGACAATCTCCGATTACACTCCTGACACGGACTGATTACTCCCCCGACACTCCCCCGACACTCTCCGATTACTCCCCGACACGGACTGATTACTCTCCCGACACTCTCCGATTACTCTCCCGACACTCTCCGATTACTCCCCTGACAGGGACTGATTACTCTCTCTCACTTTCCCGACACTTTCCGATTACTCTCCCGACACTCTCCGATTACTCCCCTGACACGGACTGATTACTCTCTCACTCTCCCGACATGCTCCGATTACTCCCCTGACACTGTCTGATTACTCTCTCTCACTCTCCCGACACACTCCGATTACTCCCCTGACACTGACTGATTACTCTCTCTCACTCTCCCGACACTCTCCGATTACTCCCCTGGCACTGACTGATTACTCTCCCGACACTCTCCGATTACTCCCCTGGCACGGACTGATTACTCTCTCTCACTCTCCCGACACTCTCCGATTACTCCCCTGACACGGACTGATTACTCTCCCAACACTCTCCGATTACTCTCCTGACACGGACTGATTACTCTCCCAACACTCTCCGATTACACTCCTTACACGCACTGATTACTCTCCCTACACTCTCCGATTACACTCCTGACACGGACTGATTACTCTCTCTCACTCTCCCGACACTCTCCGATTACTCCCCTGACACGGACTGATTACTCTCCCTACACTCTCCGATTACTCCCCTGACACGGACTGATTACCCTCTCTCACTCTCCCTACACTCTCCGATTACACTCCTGACACGGACTGATTACTCTCTCTCACTCTCCTGACACTCTCCGATTACTCCCCTGTCACAGACTGATTACTCTCTCTCACTCTCCCGACACTCTCCGATTACTCTCCTGACACGCACTGATTACTCTCCCTACTCTCTCCGATTACTCTCCTGACACGGACTGATTACTCTCTCTCACTCTCCCGACACTCTCCGATTACTCCCCTGACACGGACTGATTACTCTCTCTCACTCCCCCGACACTTTCCGTTTACTCTCCTGACATGGACTGATTACTCTCTGTCACTGTCCCGACACTCTCCGATTTCTCTCCTGACACTGACTGATTACTCTGTCTCACTCTACCGGCACTCTCCGATTACTCCCCTGACACGGACTGATTACTCTCCCTACACTCTCCGATTACTCTCCCGACACTCTCCGATTACTCTCCTGACACTGACTGATTACTCTCTCTCACTCTCCCTTCACTCTCCGATTACACTCCTGACACGGTCTGATTACTCTCTCTCACTCTCCGATTACTCTCCTGACACGGACTGATTACTCTCTCTCACTCTCCCAACACTCTCCGATTACTCTCCTGACACGGACTGATTACTCTCCCTACAGTCTCCGATTACTCTCCTGACACAGACTGATTACTCCCCCGACACTCTCCGATTACTCTCCTGACACGGACTGATTACTCTCCCTACACTCTCCCGACACTCTCCGATGACACTCCTGACACGGACTGATTACTCTCTCTTACTCTCCGATTACAATCCTGACACGGACTGATTACTCTCTCTCACTCTCCGATTACTCTTCTGACAATGACTGATTACTCCCCCGACACTCTCCGATTACTCCCCTGACACGGACTGATTATTCTCTCTCACTCTCCCGACACTCTCCGATTACTCCCGTGACACGGACTGATTACACTCCCGACACTCTCCGATTACTCTCCTGACACGGAATGATTACACTCCCGACACTCTCCGATTACTCTCCTGACACGGACTGATTACTCTCTCTCACTCTCCCGACAATCTCCGATTACACTCCTGACACGGACTGATTACTCCCCCGACACTCTCCGATTACTCCCCGACACGGACTGATTACTCTCCCGACACTCTCCGATTACTCTCCCGACACTCTCCGATTACTCCCCTGACACGGACTGATTACTCTCTCTCACTTTCCCGACACTTTCCGATTACTCTCCCGACACTCTCCGATTACTCCCCTGACACGGACTGATTACGCTCTCACTCTCCCGACATGCTCCGATTACTCCCCTGACACTGTCTGATTACTCTCTCTCACTCTCCCGACACACTCCGATTACTCCCCTGACACTGACTGATTACTCTCTCTCACTCTCCCGACACTCTCCGATTACTCCCCTGACACTGACTGATTACTCTCCCGACACTCTCCGATTACTCCCCTGGCACGGACTGATTACTCTCTCTCACTCTCCCAACACTCTCCGATTACTCCCCTGACACGGACTGATTACTCTCCCAACACTCTCCGATTACTCTCCTGAAACGGACTGATTACTCTCCCTACACTCTCCGATTACTCTCCTGACACGGACTGATTACTCTCCCAACACTCTCCGATTACACTCCTGACACGCACTGATTACTCTCCCTACACTCTCCGATTACACTCCTGACACGGACTGATTACTCTCTCTCACTCTCCCGACACTCTCCGATTACTCCCCTGACACGGACTGATTACTCTCCCTACACTCTCCGATTACTCCCCTGACACGGACTGATTACTCTCTCTCACTCTCCCGACACTCTCCGATTACACTCCTGACACGGACTGATTACTCTCTCTCACTCTCCTGACATTCTCCGATTACTCCCCTGTCACGGACTGATTACTCTCTCTCACTCTCTCGACACTCTCCGATTACTCTCCTGACACGCACTGATTACTCTCCCTACACTCTCCGATTACTCTCCTGACACGGACTGATTACTCTCTCTCACTCTCCCGACACTCTCCGATTACTCTCCTGACGCGGACTGATTACTCTCCCGACACTCTCCGATTACACTCCTGACACGGACTGATTACTCTCTCTCACTCTCCCGACACTCTCCGATTACTCCCCTGACACGGACTGATTACTCTCTCTCACTCCCCCGACACTTTCCGTTTACTCTCCTGACATGGACTGATTACTCTCTGTCACTGTCCCGACACTCTCCGATTTTTCTCCTGACACTGACTGATTACTCTCTCTCACTCTCCCGGCACTCTCCGATTACTCCCCTGACACGGACTGATTACTCTCCCTACACTCTCCGATTACTCTCCCGACACTCTCCGATTACTCTCCTGACACTGACTGATTACTCTCTCTCACTCTCCCTTCACTCTCCGATTACACTCCTGACACGGTCTGATTACTCTCTCACTCTCCGATTACTCTCCTGACACGGACTGATTACTCTCTCTCACTCTCCCAACACTCTCCGATTACTCTCCTGACACGGACTGATTACTCTCCCTACAGTCTCCGATTACTCTCCTGACACAGACTGATTACTCCCCCGACACTCTCCGATTACTGTCCTGACACGGACTGATTACTCTCCCTACACTCTCCCGACACTCTCCGATTACTCTCCTGACACGGACTGATTACTCTCTCTCACTCTCCCTACACTCTCCGATTACTCTCCTGACACGGACTGATTACTCTCTCTCACTCTTCCGACACTCTCCGATTACACTCCTGACACGGACTGATTACTCTCTCTCACTCTCCCGACACTCTCCGATTACTCTCCTGACACGGACTGATTACTCTCTCTCACTCTCCTGACACTCTCCAATTACTCTCCTGACACTGACTGATTACTCTCCCTTCACTCTCCCGACACTCTCCGATTACTCCCCTGACACGGACTGATTACCCTCCCGACACTCTCCGATTACTCTCCTGACACAGACTGATTACTCCCCCGACACTCTCCGATTACTCTCCTGACACGGACTGATTACTCTCTCTCACTCTCCCTACACTCTCCGATTTCTCTCCTGACACGGACTGATTACTCTCTCTCACTCTCCCGACACTCTCCGATTACACTCCTGACACGGACTGATTACTCTCTCTCACTCTCCCGACACTCTCCTTTTACTCTCCTGACACGGACTGATTACTCTCTCTCACTCTCCCGACACTCTCCGATTACACTCCTGACACGGACTGATTACTCCCCTGACACTCTCCGATTACTTTCCTGACACGGACTGATTACTCTCTCTCACTCTCCCGACACTCTCCGGTTACTCTCCTGACACGGACTGATTACTCTCACTCTCCCGACACTCTCCGATTACTCTCCTGACACGGACTGATTACTCTCCCGACACTCTCCGATTACTCTCCTGACACGGACTGATTACTCTCCAGACACTCTCCGATTACTCCCCTGACACTGACTGATTACTCTCTCGCACTCTCCCGACACTCTCCGATTACTCTCCTGACACGGACTGATTACTCTCTCTCACTCTCCCGACACTCTCCGATTACACTCCTGACACGGACTGATTACTCTCCCTACACTCTCCGATTACACTCCTGACACGGACTGATTACTCTCTCTCACTCTCCCGACACTCTCCGATTACTCTCCTGACACGGACTGATTACTCCCCCGACACTCTCTGATTACTCCCCTGACACTGACTGATTACTCCCCCGACACGCTCCGATTACTCTCCTGACACGGACTGATTACTCTCTCTCACTCTCCCGACACTCTCCGATTACTCTCCTGACACTGACTGATTACTCTCACTCTCCCGACACTCTCCGATTACTCTCCTGACACGGACTGATTACTCTCCCGACACTCTCCGATTACACTCCTGACACGGACTGATTACTCTCCCGACACTCTCCGATTACAGTCCTGACACGGACTGCTTACTCTCCCGACACTCTCCGATTACACTCCTGACACGGACTGATTTCTCTCTCTCACTCTCCCGACACTCTCCGATTACTCTCCTGACACGGACTGATTACTCTCTCTCACTCTCCCTACACTCTCCGATTACACTCCTGACACTGACTGATTACTCTCTCTCACTCTCCCGACACTCTCCGATTACTCTCCTGACACTCACTGATTACTCTCTCTCACTCTCCCGGCACTCTCCGATTACTCCCCTGACACGGACTGATTACTCTCCCTACACTCTCCGATTACACTCCTGACACTGACTGATTACTCTCACTACACTCTCCGATTACTCTCCCGACACTCTCGGATTACTCTCCTGACACGGACTGATTACTCTCTCTCACTCTCCCAACACTCTCCGCTTACTCTCCTGACACGGACTGATTACTCCCCCGACACTCCCCGATTACTCTCCTGACACGGACTGATTACTCTCTCTCACTCACCCTACACTCTCCGATTACTCTCCTGACACGGACTGATTACTCTCTCTCACTCTCCCGACACTCTCCGATGACACCCCTGACACGGACTGATTACACTCCCGACACTCTCCGATTACTCTCCTGACACGGAATGATTACACTCCCGACACTCTCCGATTACTCTCCTGACACGGACTGATTACTCTCTCTCACTCTCCCGACAATCTCCGATTACACTCCTGACACGGACTGATTACTCCCCCGACACTCTCCGATTACTCCCCGACACGGACTGATTACTCTCCCGACACTCTCCGATTACTCTCCCGACACTCTCCGATTACTCCCCTGACACGGACTGATTACTCTCTCTCACTTTCCCGACACTTTCCGATTACTCTCCCGACACTCTCCGATTACTCCCCTGACACGGACTGATTACGCTCTCACTCTCCCGACATGCTCCGATTACTCCCCTGACACTGTCTGATTACTCTCTCTCACTCTCCCGACACACTCCGATTACTCCCCTGACACTGACTGATTACTCTCTCTCACTCTCCCGACACTCTCCGATTACTCCCCTGACACTGACTGATTACTCTCCCGACACTCTCCGATTACTCCCCTGGCACGGACTGATTACTCTCTCTCACTCTCCCGACACTCTCCGATTACTCCCCTGACACGGACTGATTACTCTCCCAACACTCTCCGATTACTCTCCTGAAACGGACTGATTACTCTCCCTACACTCTCCGATTACTCTCCTGACACGGACTGATTACTCTCCCAACACTTTCCGATTACACTCCTGACACGCACTAATTACTCTCCCTACACTCTCCGATTACACTCCTGACACGGACTGATTACTCTCTCTCACTCTCCCGACACTCTCCGATTACTCCCCTGACACGGACTGATTACTCTCCCTACACTCTCCGATTACTCCCCTGACACGGACTGATTACTCTCTCTCACTCTCCCGACACTCTCCGATTACACTCCTGACACGGACTGATTACTCTCTCTCACTCTCCTGACATTCTCCGATTACTCCCCTGTCACGGACTGATTACTCTCTCTCACTCTCCCGACACTCTCCGATTACTCTCCTGACACGCACTGATTACTCTCCCTACACTCTCCGATTACTCTCCTGACACGGACTGATTACTCTCTCTCACTCTCCCGACACTCTCCGATTACTCTCCTGACGCGGACTGATTACTCTCCCGACACTCTCCGATTACACTCCTGACACGGACTGATTACTCTCTCTCACTCTCCCGACACTCTCCGATTACTCCCCTGACACGGACTGATTACTCTCTCTCACTCCCCCGACACTTTCCGTTTACTCTCCTGACATGGACTGATTACTCTCTGTCACTGTCCCGACACTCTCCGATTACTCTCCTGACACTGACTGATTACTCTCTCTCACTCCCCCGACACTCTCCGATTTCTCTCCTGACACTGACTGATTACTCTCTCTCACTCTCCCTTCACTCTCCGATTACACTCCTGACACGGTCTGATTACTCTCTCTCACTCTCCGATTACTCTCCTGACACGGACTGATTACTCTCTCTCACTCTCCCAACACTCTCCGATTACTCTCCTGACACGGACTGATTACTCTCCCTACAGTCTCCGATTACTCTCCTGACACAGACTGATTACTCCCCCGACACTCTCCGATTACTCTCCTGACACGGACTGATTACTCTCCCGACACTCTCCGATTACTCTCCTGACACGGACTGATTACTCTCTCTCACTCTCCCTACACTCTCCGATTACTCTCCTGACACGGACTGATTACTCTCTCTCACTCTTCCGACACTCTCCGATTACACTCCTGACACGGACTGATTACTCTCTCTCACTCTCCCGACACTCTCCGATTACTCTCCTGACACGGACTGATTACTCTCTCTCACTCTCCTGACACTCTCCAATTACTCTCCTGACACTGACTGATTACTCTCCCTTCACTCTCCCGACACTCTCCGATTACTCCCCTGACACGGACTGATTACCCTCCCGACACTCTCCGATTACTCTCCTGACACAGACTGATTACTCCCCCGACACTCTCCGATTACTCTCCTGACACGGACTGATTACTCACTCTCACTCTCCCTACACTCTCCGATTTCTCTCCTGACACGGACTGATTACTCTCTCTCACTCTCCCGACACTCTCCGATTACACTCCTGACACGGACTGATTACTCTCTCTCACTCTCCCGACACTCTCCTTTTACTCTCCTGACACGGACTGATTACTCTCTCTCACTCTCCCGACACTCTCCGATTACACTCCTGACACGGACTGATTACTCCCCTGACACTCTCCGATAACTTTCCTGACACGGACTGATTACTCTCTCTCACTCTCCCGACACTCTCCGGTTACTCTCCTGACACGGACTGATTACTCTCACTCTCCCGACACTCTCCGATTACTCTCCTGACACGGACTGATTACTCTCCCGACACTCTCCGATTACTCTCCTGACACGGACTGATTACTCTCCAGACACTCTCCGATTACTCCCCTGACACTGACTGATTACTCTCTCTCACTCTCCCGACACTCTCCGATTACTCTCCTGACACGGACTGATTACTCTCTCTCACTCTCCCGACACTCTCCGATTACACTCCTGACACGGACTGATTACTCTCCCTACACTCTCCGATTACACTCCTGACACTGACTGATTACTCTCTCTCACTCTCCCGACACTCTCCGATTACTCTCCTGACACGGACTGATTACTCCCCCGACACTCTCTGATTACTCCCCTGACACTGACTGATTACTCCCCCGACACGCTCCGATTACTCTCCTGACACGGACTGATTACTCTCTCTCACTCTCCCGACACTCTCCGATTACTCTCCTGACACGGACTGATTACTCTCCCGACACTCTCCGATTACACTCCTGACACGGACTGATTACTCTCCCGACACTCTCCGATTACAGTCCTGACACGGACTGCTTACTCTCCCGACACTCTCCGATTACACTCCTGACACGGACTGATTTCTCTCTCTCACTCTCCCGGCATTCTCCGATTACTCTCCTGACACGGACTGATTACTCTCTCTCACTCTCCCTACACTCTCCGATTACACTCCTGACACTGACTGATTACTCTCTCTCACTCTCCCGACACTCTCCGATTACTCTCCTGACACTCACTGATTACTCTCTCTCACTCTCCCGGCACTCTCCGATTACACTCCTGACACTGACTGATTACTCTCACTACACTCTCCGATTACTCTCCCGACACTCTCGGATTACTCTCCTGACACGGACTGATTACTCTCTCTCACTCTCCCAACACTCTCCGCTTACTCTCCTGACACGGACTGATTACTCCCCCGACACTCCCCGATTACTCTCCTGACACGGACTGATTACTCTCTCTCACTCACCCTACACTCTCCGATTACTCTCCTGACACGGACTGATTACTCTCTCTCACTCTCCCGACACTCTCCGATGACACTCCTGACACGGACTGATTACTCTCCCGACACTCTCCGATTACTCTCCTGACACGGACTGATTACTCTCTCTCACTCTCCCGACACTCTCCGATTACTCTCCTGACGCGGACTGATTACTCTCCCGACACTCTCCGATTACACTCCTGACACGGACTGATTACTCTCTCTCACTCTCCCGACACTCTCCGATTACTCCCCTGACACGGACTGATTACTCTCTCTCACTCCCCTGACACTTTCCGTTTACTCTCCTGACATGGACTGATTACTCTCTGTCATTGTCCCGACACTCTCCGATTACTCTCCTGACACGGACTGATTACTCTCTCTCACTCTCCCGGCACTCTCCGATTACTCCCCTGACACGGACTGATTACTCTCCCTACACTCTCCGATTACTCCACTGACACGGACTGATTACTCTCCCTACACTCTCCGATTACTCTCCCGACACTCTCCGATTACTCTCCTGACACGGACTGATTACTCTCTCTCACTCTCCCTTCACTCTCCGATTACACTCCTGACACGGTCTGATTACTCTCTCTCACTCTCCGATTACTCTCCTGACACGGACTGATTACTCCCCCGACACTCCCCGATTACTCTCCTGACACGGACTGATTACTCTCTCTCACTCACCCTACACTCTCCGATTACTCTCCTGACACGGACTGATTACTCTCTCTCACTCTCCCGACACTCTCCGATGACACTCCTGACACGGACTGATTACTCTCCCGACACTCTCCGATTACTCTCCTGACACGGACTGATTACTCTCTCTCACTCTCCCGACACTCTCCGATTACTCTCCTGACGCGGACTGATTACTCTCCCGACACTCTCCGATTACACTCCTGACACGGACTGATTACTCTCTCTCACTCTCCCGACACTCTCCGATTACTCCCCTGACACGGACTGATTACTCTCTCTCACTCCCCTGACACTTTCCGTTTACTCTCCTGACATGGACTGATTACTCTCTGTCATTGTCCCGACACTCTCCGATTACTCTCCTGACACGGACTGATTACTCTCTCTCACTCTCCCGGCACTCTCCGATTACTCCCCTGACACGGACTGATTACTCTCCCTACACTCTCCGATTACTCCCCTGACACGGACTGATTACTCTCCCTACACTCTCCGATTACTCTCCCGACACTCTCCGATTACTCTCCTGACACGGACTGATTACTCTCTCTCACTCTCCCTTCACTCTCCGATTACACTCCTGACACGGTCTGATTACTCTCTCTCACTCTCCGATTACTCTCCTGACACGGACTGATTACTCTCTCTCACTCTCCCAACACTCTCCGATTACTCTCCTGACACGGACTGATTACTCTCCCTACAGCCTCCGATTACTCTCCTGACACAGACTGATTACTCCCCCGACACTCTCCGATTACTCCCCTGACACTGACTGATTACTCTCTCTCACTCTCCCGACACTCTCCGATTACTCCCCTGACACTGACTGATTACTCTCCCGACACTCTCCGATTACTCCCCTGGCACGGACTGATTACTCTCTCTCACTCTCCCGACACTCTCCGATTACTCCCCTGACACGGACTGATTACTCTCCCAACACTCTCCGATTACTCTCCTGAAACGGACTGATTACTCTCCCAACACTCTCCGATTACACTCCTGACACGCACTGATTACTCTCCCTACACTCTCCGATTACACTCCTGACACGGACTGATTACTCTCTCTCACTCTCCCGACACTCTCCGATTACTCCCCTGACACAGACTGATTACTCTCCCTACACTCTCCGATTACTCCCCTGACACGGACTGATTACTCTCTCTCACTCTCCCGACACTCTCCGATTACACTCCTGACACGGACTGATTACTCTCTCTCACTCTCCTGACATTCTCCGATTACTCCCCTGTCACGGACTGATTACTCTCTCTCACTCTCCCGACACTCTCCGATTACTCTCCTGACACGCACTGATTACTCTCCCAACACTCTCCGATTACTCTCCTGACACGGACTGATTACTCTCTCTCACTCTCCCGACACTCTCCGATTACTCTCCTGACGTGGACTGATTACTCTCCCGACACTCTCCGATTACACTCCTGACACGGACTGATTACTCTCTCTCACTCTCCCGACACTCTCCGATTACTCCCCTGACACGGACTGATTACTCTCTCTCACTCCCCCGACACTTTCCGTTTACTCTCCTGACATGGACTGATTACTCTCTGTCACTGTCCCGACACTCTCCGATTTCTCTCCTGACACTGACTGATTACTCTCTCTCACTCTCCCGGCACTCTCCGATTACTCCCCTGACACGGACTGATTACTCTCCCTACACTCTCCGATTACTCTCCCGACACTCTCCGATTACTCTCCTGACACTGACTGATTACTCTCTCTCACTCTCCCTTCACTCTCCGATTACACTCCTGACACGGTCTGATTACTCTCTCTCACTCTCCGATTACTCTCCTGACACGGACTGATTACTCTCTCTCACTCTCCCAACACTCTCCGATTACTCTCCTGACACGGACTGATTACTCTCCCTACAGTCTCCGATTACTCTCCTGACACAGACTGATTACTCCCCCGACACTCTCCGATTACTCTCCTGACACGGACTGATTACTCTCCCTACACTCTCCCGACACTCTCCGATTACTCTCCTGACACGGACTGATTACTCTCTCTCACTCTCCCTACACTCTCCGATTACTCTCCTGACACGGACTGATTACTCTCTCTCACTCTCCCGACACTCTCCGATTACTCTCCTGACACGGACTGATTACTCTCTCTCACTCTCCTGACACTCTCCGATTACTCTCCTGACACTGACTGATTACTCTCCCTTCACTCTCCCGACACTCTCCGATTACTCCCCTGACACGGACTGATTACTCTCCCGACACTCTCCGATTACTCTCCTGACACAGACTGATTACTCCCCCGACACTCTCCGATTACTCTCCTGACACGGACTGATTACTCTCTCTCACTCTCCCTACACTCTCCGATTTCTCTCCTGACACGGACTGATTACTCTCTCTCACTCTCCCGACACTCTCCGATTACACTCCTGACACGGACTGATTACTCTCTCTCACTCTCCCGACACTCTCCTTTTACTCTCCTGACACGGACTGATTACTCTCTCTCACTCTCCCGACACTCTCCGATTACACTCCTGACACGGACTGATTACTCCCCTGACACTCTCCGATTACTTTCCTGACACGGACTGATTACTCTCTCTCACTCTCCCGACACTCTCCGGTTACTCTCCTGACACGGACTGATTACTCTCACTCTCCCGACACTCTCCGATTACTCTCCCGACACTCTCCGATTACTCTCCTGACACGGACTGATTACTCTCCAGACACTCTCCGATTACTCCCCTGACACTGACTGATTACTCTCTCTCACTCTCCCGACACTCTCCGATTACTCTCCTGACATGGACTGATTACTCTCTCTCACTCTCCCGACACTCTCCGATTACACTCCTGACACGGACTGATTACTCTCCCTACACTCTCCGATTACACTCCTGACACTGACTGATTACTCTCTCTCACTCTCCCGACACTCTCCGATTACTCTCCTGACACGGACTGATTACTCCCCCGACACTCTCTGATTACTCCCCTGACACTGACTGATTACTCCCCCGACACGCTCCGATTACTCTCCTGACACGGACTGATTACTCTCTCTCACTCTCCCGACACTCTCCGATTACTCTCCTGACACTGACTGATTACTCTCACTCTCCCGACACTCTCCGATTACTCTCCTGACACGGACTGATTACTCTCCCGACACTCTCCGATTACAGTCCTGACACGGACTGCTTACTCTCCCGACACTCTCCGATTACACTCCTGACACGGACTGATTACTCTCTCTCACTCTCCCGACACTCTCCGATTACTCTCCTGACACGGACTGATTACTCTCTCTCACTCTCCCTACACTCTCCGATTACACTCCTGACACTGACTGATTACTCTCTCTCACTCTCCCGACACTCTCCGATTACTCTCCTGACACGGACTGTTTACTCTCTCTCACTCTCCCGGCACTCTCCGATTACTCCCCTGACACGGACTGATTACTCTCCCTACACTCTCCGATTACACTCCTGACACTGACTGATTACTCTCACTACACTCTCCGATTACTCTCCCGACACTCTCGGATTACTCTCCTGACACGGACTGATTACTCTCTCTCACTCTCCCAACACTCTCCGCTTACTCTCCTGACACGGACTGATTACTCCCCCGACACTCTCCGATTACTCTCCTGACACGGACTGATTACTCTCTCTCACTCTCCCGACACTCTCCGATGACACTCCTGACACGGACTGATTACTCTCCCGACACTCTCCGATTACTCTCCTGACACGGACTGATTACTCTCTCTCACTCTCCCGACACTCTCCGATTACTCTCCTGACACTGACTGATTACTCTCACTCTCCCGACACTCTCCGATTACTCTCCTGACACGGACTGATTACTCTCCCGACACTCTCCGATTACACTCCTGACACGGACTGATTACTCTCCCGACACTCTCCGATTACAGTCCTGACACGGACTGCTTACTCTCCCGACACTCTCCGATTACACTCCTGACACGGACTGATTTCTCTCTCTCACTCTCCCGGCATTCTCCGATTACTCTCATGACACGGACTGATTACTCTCTCTCACTCCCCTGACACTTTCCGTTTACTCTCCTGACACGGACTGATTACTCTCTCTCACTCTCCCGACACTCTCCGATTTCTCTCCTGACACTGACTGATTACTCTCTCTCACTCTCCCGACACTCTCCGATTACTCCCCTGACACGGACTGATTACTCTCTGTCATTGTCCCGACACTCTCCGATTACTCTCCTGACACTGACTGATTACTCTCTCTCACTCTCCCGGCACTCTCCGATTACTCCCCTGACACGGACTGATTACTCTCCCTACACTCTCCGATTACTCCCCTGACACGGACTGATTACTCTCCCTACACTCTCCGATTACTCTCCCGACACTCTCCGATTACTCTCCTGACACGGACTGATTACTCTCTCTCACTCTCCCTTCACTCTCCGATTACACTCCTGACACGGTCTGATTACTCTCTCTCACTCTCCGATTACTCTCCTGACACGGACTGATTACTCTCTCTCACTCTCCCAACACTCTCCGATTACTCTCCTGACACGGACTGATTACTCTCCCTACAGCCTCCGATTACTCTCCCGACACAGACTGATTACTCCCCCGACACTCTCCGATTACTCTCCTGACACGGACTGATTACTCTCTCTCACTCTCCCTACACTCTCCGATTACTCCCCTGACACGGACTGATTACTCTCCTGACACTCTCTGATTACTCCCCTGACACTGACTGATTACTCCCCCGACACGCTCCGATTACTCTCCTGACACGGACTGATTACTCTCTCTCACTCTCCCGACACTCTCCGATTACTCTCCTGACACTGACTGATTACTCTCACTCTCCCGACACTCTTCGATTACTCTCCTGACACGGACTGATTACTCTCCCGACACTCTCCGATTACACTCCTGACACGGACTGATTACTCTCCCGACACTCTCCGATTACAGTCCTGACACGGACTGCTTACTCTCCCGACACTCTCCGATTACACTCCTGACACGGACTGATTACTCTCTCTCACTCTCCCGACACTCTCCGATTACTCTCCTGACACGGACTGATTACTCTCTCTCACTCTCCCTACACTCTCCGATTACACTCCTGACACGGACTGATTACTCTCCTTACAGCCTCCGATTACTCTCCTGACACAGACTGATTACTCCCCCGACACTCTCCGATTACTCTCCTGACACGGACTGATTACTCTCTCTCACTCTCCCTACACTCTCCGATTACTCCCCTGACACGGACTGATTACTCTCCCTACACTCTCCCGACACTCTCCGAATACACTCCTGACACGGACTGATTACTCTCCCTACACTCTCCCGACACTCTCCGAATACTCTCCTGACACGGACTGATTACTCTCTCGCACTCTCCCTACACTCTCCGATTACTTTCCTGACACGGACTGATTACTCTCCCTACACTCTCCGATTACTCCCCTGACACGGGCTGATTACTCTCTCTCACTCTCCCGACACTCTCCGATTACTCCCCTGACACGGACTGATTACTCTCTCTCACGCTCCCTACACTCTCCGATTACACTCCTGACACGGACTGATTACTCTCTCTCACTCTCCTGACACTCTCCGATTACTCTCCTGACACGGACTGATTAATCTCCCTACACTCTCCGATTACTCTCCTGACACAGTCTGATTACTCCCCCGACACTCTCCGATTACTCTCCTGACACGGACTGATTACTCTCTCTCACTCTCCCTACACTCTCCGATTACTCCCCTGACACGGACTGATTACTCTCCCTACACTCTCCCGACACTCTCCGAATACACTCCTGACACGGACTGATTACTCTCTCTCACTCTCCCTACACTCTCCGATTACTCCCCTGACACGGACTGATTACTCTCCCTACATTCTCCGATTACTCCCCTGACACGGACTGATTACTCTCTCTCACTCTCCCGACACTCTTCGATCACTCCCCTGACATGGACTGATTACTCTCTCTCACGCTCCCCACACTCTCCGATTACACTCCTGACACGGACTGATTACTCTCTCTCACTCTCCCGACACTCTCCGATTACTCTCATGACACGGACTGATTACTCTCTCTCACTCTCCCGACACTCTCCGATTACTCTCCTGACACGGACTGATTACTCTCTCTCACTCTCCCTACACTCTCCGATTACTCTCCTGACACGGACTGAGTACTCTCTCTCACTCTCCCGACCCTCTCCGATTACACTCCTGACACAGACTGATTACTCTCTCTCACTCTCCTGACACTCTCCGATTACTCTCCTGACACGGACTGATTACTCTCTCCCACTCTCCTGACACTCTCCGATTACTCTCCCGACACTGACTGATTACTCTCCCTACACTCTCCCGACACTCTCCGATTACTCCCCTGACAAGGACTGATTACTCTCCCGACACTCTCCGATTACTCTCCTGACACGGACTGATTACTCCCCCGACACTCTCCGATTACTCTCCTGACACGGACTGATTACTCTCTCTCACTCTCCCTACACTCTCCGATTACTCTCCTGACACGGACTGATTACTCCCCCGACACTCTCCGATTACTCTCCTGACACGGACTGATTACTCTCTCTCACTCACCCTACACTCTCCGATTACTCTCCTGACACGGACTGATTACTCTCTCTCACTCTCCCTACACTCTCCGATTACTCCCCTGACACGGACTGATTACTCTCCCTACATTCTCCGATTACTCCCCTGACACGGACTGATTACTCTCTCTCACTCTCCCGACACTCTTCGATCACTCCCCTGACATGGACTGATTACTCTCTCTCACGCTCCCCACACTCTCCGATTACACTCCTGACACGGACTGATTACTCTCTCTCACTCTCCCGACACTCTCCGATTACTCTCATGACACGGACTGATTACTCTCTCTCACTCTCCCGACACTCTCCGATTACTCTCCTGACACGGACTGATTACTCTCTCTCACTCTCCCTACACTCTCCGATTACTCTCCTGACACGGACTGAGTACTCTCTCTCACTCTCCCGACCCTCTCCGATTACACTCCTGACACAGACTGATTACTCTCTCTCACTCTCCCGACACTCTCCGATTACTCTCCTGACACGGACTGATTACTCTCCAGACACTCTCCGATTACTCCCCTGACACTGACTGATTACTCTCTCTCACTCTCCCGACACTCTCCGATTACTCTCCTGACATGGACTGATTACTCTCTCTCACTCTCCCGACACTCTCCGATTACACTCCTGACACTGACTGATTACTCTCTCTCACTCTCCCGACACTCTCCGATTACTCTCCTGACACGGACTGATTACTCCCCCGACACTCTCTGATTACTCCCCTGACACTGACTGATTACTCCCCCGACACGCTCCGATTACTCTCCTGACACGGACTGATTACTCTCTCTCACTCTCCCGACACTCTCCGATTACTCTCCTGACACGGACTGATTACTCTCTCTCACTCTCCCGACACTCTCCGATTACTCTCCTGACACTGACTGATTACTCTCCCGACACTCTCCGATTACTCTCCTGACACGGACTGATTACTCTCCCGACACTCTCCGATTACAGTCCTGACACGGACTGCTTACTCTCCCGACACTCTCCGATTACACTCCTGACACGGACTGATTACTCTCTCTCACTCTCCCTACACTCTCCGATTACACTCCTGACACGGACTGATTACTCTCTCTCACTCTCCCGACACTCTCCGATTACTCTCATGACACGGACTGATTACTCTCTCTCACTCTCCCGACACTCTCCGATTACTCTCCTGACACGGACTGATTACTCTCTCTCACTCTCCCTACACTCTCCGATTACTCTCCTGACACGGACTGAGTACTCTCTCTCACTCTCCCGACCCTCTCCGATTACACTCCTGACACAGACTGATTACTCTCTCTCACTCTCCCGACACTCTCCGATTACTCTCCTGACACGGACTGATTACTCTCCAGACACTCTCCGATTACTCCCCTGACACTGACTGATTACTCTCTCTCACTCTCCCGACACTCTCCGATTACTCCCCTGACACGGACTGAGTACTCTCTCTCACTCTCCCGACCCTCTCCGATTACACTCCTGACACAGACTGATTACTCTCTCTCACTCTCCCGACACTCTCCGATTACTCTCCTGACACGGACTGATTACTCCCCCGACACTCTCTGATTACTCCCCTGACACTGACTGATTACTCCCCCGACACGCTCCGATTACTCTCCTGACACGGACTGATTACTCTCTCTCACTCTCCCGACACTCTCCGATTACTCTCCTGACACGGACTGATTACTCTCTCTCACTCTCCCGACACTCTCCGATTACTCTCCTGACACTGACTGATTACTCTCCCGACACTCTCCGATTACTCTCCTGACACGGACTGATTACTCTCCCGACACTCTCCGATTACAGTCCTGACACGGACTGCTTACTCTCCCGACACTCTCCGATTACACTCCTGACACTGACTGATTACTCTCCCGACACTCTCCGATTACTCTCCTGACACGGACTGATTACTCTCTCTCACTCTCCCTACACTCTCCGATTACACTCCTGACACTGACTGATTACTCTCTCTCACTCTCCGATTACTCCCCTGACACTGACTGATTACTCTCTCTCACTCTCCCGACACTCTCCGATTACTCTCCTGACACGGACTGTTTACTCTCTCTCACTCTCCCGGCACTCTCCGATTACTCCCCTGACACGGACTGATTACTCTCCCTACACTCTCCGATTACACTCCTGACACTGACTGATTACTCTCACTACACTCTCCGATTACTCTCCCGACACTCTCGGATTACTCTCCTGACACGGACTGATTACTCTCTCTCACTCTCCCAACACTCTCCGCTTACTCTCCTGACACGGACTGATTACTCCCCCGACACTCTCCGATTACTCTCCTGACACGGACTGATTACTCTCTCTCACTCTCCCGACACTCTCCGATGACACTCCTGACACGGACTGATTACTCTCCCGACACTCTCCGATTACTCTCCTGACACGGACTGATTACTCTCTCTCACTCTCCCGACACTCTCCGATTACTCTCCTGACACTGACTGATTACTCTCACTCTCCCGACACTCTCCGATTACTCTCCTGACACGGACTGATTACTCTCCCGACACTCTCCGATTACACTCCTGACACGGACTGATTACTCTCCCGACACTCTCCGATTACAGTCCTGACACGGACTGCTTACTCTCCCGACACTCTCCGATTACACTCCTGACACGGACTGATTTCTCTCTCTCACTCTCCCGGCATTCTCCGATTACTCTCCTGACACGGACTGATTACTCTCTCTCACTCCCCTGACACTTTCCGTTTACTCTCCTGACACGGACTGATTACTCTCTCTCACTCTCCCGACACTCTCCGATTTCTCTCCTGACACTGACTGATTACTCTCTCTCACTCTCCCGACACTCTCCGATTACTCCCCTGACACGGACTGATTACTCTCTGTCATTGTCCCGACACTCTCCGATTACTCTCCTGACACTGACTGATTACTCTCTCTCACTCTCCCGGCACTCTCCGATTACTCCCCTGACACGGACTGATTACTCTCCCTACACTCTCCGATTACTCCCCTGACACGGACTGATTAACTCTCCCTACACTCTCCGATTACTCTCCCGACACTCTCCGATTACTCTCCTGACACGGACTGATTACTCTCTCTCACTCTCCCTTCACTCTCCGATTACACTCCTGACACGGTCTGATTACTCTCTCTCACTCTCCGATTACTCTCCTGACACGGACTGATTACTCTCTCTCACTCTCCCAACACTCTCCGATTACTCTCCTGACACGGACTGATTACTCTCCCTACAGCCTCCGATTACTCTCCTGACACAGACTGATTACTCCCCCGACACTCTCCGATTACTCTCCTGACACGGACTGATTACTCTCTCTCACTCTCCCTACACTCTCCGATTACTCCCCTGACACGGACTGATTACTCTCCTGACACTCTCTGATTACTCCCCTGACACTGACTGATTACTCCCCCGACACGCTCCGATTACTCTCCTGACACGGACTGATTACTCTCTCTCACTCTCCCGACACTCTCCGATTACTCTCCTGACACTGACTGATTACTCTCACTCTCCCGACACTCTTCGATTACTCTCCTGACACGGACTGATTACTCTCCCGACACTCTCCGATTACACTCCTGACACGGACTGATTACTCTCCCGACACTCTCCGATTACAGTCCTGACACGGACTGCTTACTCTCCCGACACTCTCCGATTACACTCCTGACACGGACTGATTACTCTCTCTCACTCTCCCGACACTCTCCGATTACTCTCCTGACACGGACTGATTACTCTCTCTCACTCTCCCTACACTCTCCGATTACACTCCTGACACGGACTGATTACTCTCCTTACAGCCTCCGATTACTCTCCTGACACAGACTGATTACTCCCCCGACACTCTCCGATTACTCTCCTGACACGGACTGATTACTCTCTCTCACTCTCCCTACACTCTCCGATTACTCCCCTGACACGGACTGATTACTCTCCCTACACTCTCCCGACACTCTCCGAATACACTCCTGACACGGACTGATTACTCTCCCTACACTCTCCCGACACTCTCCGAATACTCTCCTGACACGGACTGATTACTCTCTCGCACTCTCCCTACACTCTCCGATTACTTTCCTGACACGGACTGATTACTCTCCCTACACTCTCCGATTACTCCCCTGACACGGGCTGATTACTCTCTCTCACTCTCCCGACACTCTCCGATTACTCCCCTGACACGGACTGATTACTCTCTCTCACGCTCCCTACACTCTCCGATTACACTCCTGACACGGACTGATTACTCTCTCTCACTCTCCTGACACTCTCCGATTACTCTCCTGACACGGACTGATTAATCTCCCTACACTCTCCGATTACTCTCCTGACACAGTCTGATTACTCCCCCGACACTCTCCGATTACTCTCCTGACACGGACTGATTACTCTCTCTCACTCTTCCTACACTCTCCGATTACTCCCCTGACACGGACTGATTACTCTCCCTACACTCTCCCGACACTCTCCGAATACACTCCTGACACGGACTGATTACTCTCTCTCACTCTCCCTACACTCTCCGATTACTCCCCTGACACGGACTGATTACTCTCCCTACATTCTCCGATTACTCCCCTGACACGGACTGATTACTCTCTCTCACTCTCCCGACACTCTTCGATCACTCCCCTGACATGGACTGATTACTCTCTCTCACGCTCCCCACACTCTCCGATTACACTCCTGACACGGACTGATTACTCTCTCTCACTCTCCCGACACTCTCCGATTACTCTCATGACACGGACTGATTACTCTCTCTCACACTCCCGACACTCTCCGATTACTCTCCTGACACGGACTGATTACTCTCTCTCACTCTCCCTACACTCTCCGATTACTCTCCTGACACGGACTGAGTACTCTCTCTCACTCTCCCGACCCTCTCCGATTACACTCCTGACACAGACTGATTACTCTCTCTCACTCTCCTGACACTCTCCGATTACTCTCCTGACACGGACTGATTACTCTCTCCCACTCTCCTGACACTCTCCGATTACTCTCCCGACACTGACTGATTACTCTCCCTACACTCTCCCGACACTCTCCGATTACTCCCCTGACAAGGACTGATTACTCTCCCGACACTCTCCGATTACTCTCCTGACACGGACTGATTACTCCCCCGACACTCTCCGATTACTCTCCTGACACGGACTGATTACTCTCTCTCACTCTCCCTACACTCTCCGATTACTCTCCTGACACGGACTGATTACTCCCCCGACACTCTCCGATTACTCTCCTGACACGGACTGATTACTCTCTCTCACTCACCCTACACTCTCCGATTACTCTCCTGACACGGACTGATTACTCTCTCTCACTCTCCCTACACTCTCCGATTACTCCCCTGACACGGACTGATTACTCTCCCTACATTCTCCGATTACTCCCCTGACACGGACTGATTACTCTCTCTCACTCTCCCGACACTCTTCGATCACTCCCCTGACATGGACTGATTACTCTCTCTCACGCTCCCCACACTCTCCGATTACACTCCTGACACGGACTGATTACTCTCTCTCACTCTCCCGACACTCTCCGATTACTCTCATGACACGGACTGATTACTCTCTCTCACTCTCCCGACACTCTCCGATTACTCTCCTGACACGGACTGATTACTCTCTCTCACTCTCCCTACACTCTCCGATTACTCTCCTGACACGGACTGAGTACTCTCTCTCACTCTCCCGACCCTCTCCGATTACACTCCTGACACAGACTGATTACTCTCTCTCACTCTCCTGACACTCTCCGATTACTCTCCTGACACGGACTGATTACTCTCTCCCACTCTCCTGACACTCTCCGATTACTCTCCCGACACTGACTGATTACTCTCCCTACACTCTCCCGACACTCTCCGATTACTCCCCTGACAAGGACTGATTACTCTCCCGACACTCTCCGATTACTCTCCTGACACGGACTGATTACTCCCCCGACACTCTCCGATTACTCTCCTGACACGGACTGATTACTCTCTCTCACTCTCCCTACACTCTCCGATTACTCTCCTGACACGGACTGATTACTCCCCCGACACTCTCCGATTACTCTCCTGACACGGACTGATTACTCTCTCTCACTCACCCTACACTCTCCGATTACTCTCCTGACACGGACTGATTACTCTCTCTCACTCTCCCGACACTCTCCGATGACACTCCTGACACGGACTGATTACTCCCCCGACACTCTCCGATTACACTCCTGACACTGACTGATTACTCTCACTACACTCTCCGATTACTCTCCCGACACTCTCGGATTACTTTCCTGACACGGACTGATTACTCTCTCTCACTCTCCCAACACTCTCCGATTACTCTCCTGACACGGACTGATTACTCCCCCGACACTCTCCGATTACTCTCCTGACACAGACTGATTGCTCTCTCTCACTCACCCTACACTCTCCGATTACTCTCCTGACACGGACTGATTACTCTCTCTCACTCTCCCGACACTCTCCGATGACACTCCTGACACGGACTGATTACTCTCCCGACACTCTCCGATTACTCTCCTGACACGGACTGATTACTCTCTCTCACTCTCCCGACACTCTCCGATTACTCTCCTGACGCGGACTGATTACTCTCCCGACACTCTCCGATTACACTCCTTACACGGACTGATTACTCTCTCTCACTCTCCCGACACTCTCCGATTACTCCCCTGACACGGACTGATTACTCTCTCTCACTCCCCCGACACTTTCCGTTTACTCTCCTGACACGGACTGATTACTCTCCCTACACTCTCCGATTACTCCCCTGACACGGACTAATTACTCTCTCTCACTCTCCCGACACTCTCCGATTACTCTCCTGACACGGACTGATTACTCTCCCGACACTCTCCGATTACTCTCCTGACACGGACCGATTACTCTCTCTCACTCTCCCGACACTCTCCGATTACACTCCTGACACCGACCGATTACTCCCCCGACACTCCCCGACACGCTACGATTACTCCCCTGACACGGACTGATTACTCTTTCTCATTTTTCCGACACTCTCCGATTACACTCCTGACACGGACTGATTACTCACTCTCACTCTCCCGACACTCTCCGATCACTCTCCTGCCACGGACTGATTACTCTCTCTCACTCTCCCGACACTCTCCGATTACTCCCCTGACACGGTCTGATTAGTCTCCCTCACTCTCCCGAAACTCACCGATTACTCCCCTGACGGACTGATTACTCTCCCTACACTCTCCGATTACTCCCCTGACATGGTCTCATTACTCTCTCTCACTCTCCCGACACTCTCTGATTACTCTCCCGACACTCTCCGCTTACTCTCCCGGCACTCTCCGATTACTCTCCTGACACGGACTGATTACTCTATCTCACTCTCCCGACACTCTCCGATTACACTCCTGACACGGACTGATTACTCTCCCTACACTCTCCCGACACTCTCCGATTACTCTCCTGATCCGGACTGATTACTCTCTCTCACTCTCCCGACACTCTCCGATTACTCCCCTGACACGGACTGATTACTCTCTCTCACTCTCCCGACACTCTCCGATTACTCTCCTGACACGGACTGATTGCTCTCTCTCACTCTCCCGACACTCTCCAATTACTCACCTGACACTGACTGATTACTCCCCCGACACTCTCCGATTACTCCCCTGACACGGACTGATTACTCTCTCTCACTCTCCCGACACTCTCCGATTACTCTCCTTACACGGACTGATTACTCTCTCTCACTCTCCCGACACTCTCCGATTACTCCCCTGACACGCACTGATTACTCTCTCTGACTCTCCCGACAGTCTCTGATTACTCTCCCGACACTCTCCGATTACTCTCCTGACACGGACTGATTACTCTCTCTCAATCTCCCGACACTCTCCGATTACTCCCCTGACACTGACTGATTACTCCCCCGACACTGTCCGATTACTCCCCTGACACGGACTGATTACTCTCTCTCATTCTCCCGACAATCTCCGATTACTCTCCTGACATGGACTGATTACTCTCTCTCACTCTCCCGACACTCTCCGAATACTCCCCTGACACTGACTGATTACTCTCTCTCACTCTCCCGACACTCTCCGATTACTCTCCTGACACGGACTGATTACTCTCCCGACGCTCTCCGATTACACTCCTGACACGGACTGATTACTCTCCCGAAACTCTCCGATTACTCTCCTGACACGGACTGATTACTCTCTCTCACTCTCCCGACCATCTCTGATTACACTCCTGACACGGACTGATTACTCCCCCGACACTCTCCCGACACTCTCCGATTACTCCCCGACACGGACTGATTACTCTCCCGACACTCTCCGATTACTCTCCCGACACTCTCCGATTACTCTCTCTCTCACTGTCCCGACACACTCCGATTACACTCCTGACACTGACTGATTACTCCCCCGACACTCTCCGATTACTCCCCTGACACGGACTGATTACTCTCTCTCACTTTCCCGACACTCTCCGATTACTCTCCTGACACGGACTGATTACTCTCCCGACACTCTCCGATTACTCTCCTGACACGGACCGATTACTCTCTCTCACTCTCCCGACACTCTCCGATTACACTCCTGACACCGACTGATTACTCCCCCGACACTCCTCGACACGCTACGATTACTCCCCTGACACGGACTGATTACTCTTTCTCACTTTTCCGACACTCTCCGATTACACTCCTGACACGGACTGATTACTCACTCTCACTCTCCCACTCTCTCCGATTACTCTCCTGACACGGACTGATTACTCTCTCTCACTCTCCCGACACTCTCCGATTACTCCCCTGACACGGTCTGATTAGTCTCCCTCACTCTCCCGAAACTCACCGATTACTCCCCTGACACGGACTGATTACTCTCCCTACACTCTCCGATTACTCCCCTGACACGGTCTCATTACTCTCTCTCACTCTCCCGACACTCTCTGATTACTCTCCCGACACTCTCCGCTTACTCTCCCGACACTCTCCGATTACTCTCCTGACACGGACTGATTACTCTATCTCACTCTCCCGACACTCTCCGATTACACTCCTGACGCGGACTGATTACTGTCCCTACATTCTCCCGACACTCTCCGATTACTCTCCTGATCCGGACTGATTACTCTCTCTCACTCTCCCGACACTCTCCGATTACTCCCCTGACACGGACTGATTACTCTCTCTCACTCTCCCGACACTCTCCGATTACTCTCCTGACACGGACTGATTGCTCTCTCTCACTCTCCCGACACTCTCCAATAACTCACCTGACACTGACTGATTACTCCCCCGACACTCTCCGATTACTCCCCTGACACGGACTGATTACTCTCTCTCACTCTCCCGACACTCTCCGATTACTCTCCTTACACGGACTGATTACTCTCTCTCACTCTCCCGACACTCTCCGATTACTCCCCTGACACGGACTGATTACTCTCTCTGACTCTCCCGACAGTCTCTGATTACTCTCCCGACACTCTCCGATTACTCTCCTGACACGGACTGATGACTCTCTCTCACTCTCCCGACACTCTCCGATTACTCCGCTGACACTGACTGATTACTCCCCCGACACTGTCCGATTACTCCCCTGACACGGACTGATTACTCTCTCTCATTCTCCCGACAATCTCCGATTACTCTTCTGACATGGACTGATTACTCTCTCTCACTCTCCCGACACTCTCCGAATACTCCCCTGACACTGACTGATTACTCTCTCTCACTCTCCCGACGCTCTCCGATTACACTCCTGACACGGACTGATTACTCTCCCGACACTCTCCGATTACTCTCCTGACACGGACTGATTACTCCCCCGACACTCTCCAATTACTCTCCTGACACGGACTGATTACTCTCTCTCACTCTCCCGACCATCTCTGATTACACTCCTGACACGGACTGATTACTCCCCCGACACTCTCCCGACACTCTCCGATTACTCCCCGACACGGACTGATTACTCTCCCGACACTCTCCGATTACTCTCCCGACACTCTCCGATTACTCCCCTGACACGGACTGATTACTCTCTCTCACTTTCCCGACACTCTCCGATTACTCCCCTGACACGGACTGATTACTCTCCCTACACTCTCCCGACACTCTCCGATTACTCTCCCGACACTCTCCGATTACTCCCCTGACACGGACTGATTACTCTCTCTCACTCTCCCGACACGCTCCGATTACTCCCCGACACTGTCTGATTACTCTCTCTCACTCTCCCGACACACTCCGATTACTCCCCTGACACTGACTGATTACTCTCTCTCACTCTCCTGACACTCTCCGATTACTCCCCTGACACTGACTGATTACTCTCCCTACACTCTCCGATTACTCCCCTGGCACGGACTGATTACTCTCTCTCACTCTCCCGACACTCTCCGATTACTCCCCTGACACGGACTGATTACTCTCCCAACACTCTCCGATTACTCTCCTGACACGGACTGATTACTCTCCCTACACTCTCCGATTACTCTCCTGACACGGACTGATTACTCTCCCAACACTCTCCGATTACACTCCTGAAACGCACTGATTACTCTCCCTACACTCTCCGATTACACTCCTGACACGGACTGATTACTCTCTCTCACTCTCCCGACACTCTCCGATTACTCCCCTGACACGGACTGATTACTCTCCCGACACTCTCCGATTACTCCCCTGACACGGACTGTTTACTCTCTCTCACTCTCCCGACACTCTCCGATTACACTCCTGACACGGACTGATTACTCTCTCTCACTCTCCTGAAACTCTCCGATTACTCCCCTGACACGGACTGATTACTCTCTCTCACTCTCCCGACACTCTCCGATTACTCTCCTGACACGGACTGATTACTCTCTCTCACTCTCCCGACACACTCCGATTACACTCCTGACACTGTCTGATTACTCCCCCGACACTCTCCGATTCCTCCCCTGACACGGACTGATTACTCTCTCTCACTCTCCCGACACTCTCCGATTACACTCCTGACACGGACTGATTTCTCTCCCGACACTCTCCGATTACTCTCCTGACACGGACTGATTACTCTCTCTCACACTCCCGACCCTCTCCGATTACACTCCTGACACTGACTGATTACTCCCCCGACACTCTCCGATTACTCCACTGACACGGACTGATTACTCCCCCGACACGGACTGATTACTCTCTCTCATTCTCCCGACATTCTCCGATTATACTCCTGACACTGTCTGATTACTCCGGCGACACTCTCCGATTGCACACCTGACACGGACTGATTACTCTCTCTCACTCTCCCGACACTCTCCAATTACTCTCCTGACACAGACTGAATACTCTCCTGACACTCTCCGATTACTCTCCTGACACGGACTGATTACTCTCTCTCACTCTCCCGACACTCTCCGATTACTCTCCTGACACAGACTGAATACTCTCCCGACACTCTCCGATTACTCCCCTGACACTGACTGATTACTCCCCCGACATTCTCCGATTACTCCCATGACACGGACTAATTACTCTCTCTCACTCTCCCGACACTCTCCGATTACTCCCCTGACACGGACTGATTACTCTCCCTTACTCTCCCGACACTCTCCGATTACACTCCTGACACGGATTGATTACTCTCCCTACACTCTCCGATTACACTCCTGACACGGACTGATTAATCTCTCTCACTCTCCGATTACTCTCCAGACACTGACTGATTACTCTCTCTCACTCTCCCGACACTCTCCGATTACACTCCTGACACGGACTGATTACTCTCTCTCACTCTCCGATTACAATCCTGACACGGACTGATTACTCTCTCTCACTCTCCGATTACTCTCCTGACACTGACTGATTACTCCCCCGACACTCTCCGATTACTCCCCTGACACGGACTGATTACTCTCTCTCACTCTCCCGACACTCTCCGATTACGCTCCTGACACGGACTGATTACTCTCCCTACACTCTCCGATTACACTCCTGACACTGACTGATTACTCTCTCTCACTCTCCTGACACTCTCCGATTACTCTCCTGACACGGACTGATTACACTCCCGACACTCTCCGATTACTCTCCTGACACGGAATGATTACACTCCCGACACTCTCCGATTACTCTCCTGACACGGACTGATTACGCTCTCTCACTCTCCCGACAATCTCCGATTACACTCCTGACACGGACTGATTACTCCCCCGACACTCCCCCGACACTCTCCGATTACTCCCCGACACGGACTGATTACTCTCCCGACACTCTCCGTTTACTCTCCCGACACTCTCCGATTACTCCCCTGACACGGACTGATTACTCTCTCTCACTCTCCCGACACTTTCCGATTACTCTCCCGACACTCTCCGATTAATCCCCTGACACGGACTGATTACTCTCTCACTCTCCCGACATGCTCCGATTACTCCCCTGACACTGTCTGATTACTCTCTCTCACTGTCCCGACACACTCCGATTACTCCCCTGACACTGACTGATTACTCTCCCGACACACTCCGATTACTCCCCTGACACTGACTGATTACTCTCCCGACACTCTCCGATTACTCCCCTGACACTGTCTGATTACTCTCTCTCACTGTCCCGACACACTCCGATTACTCCCCTGACACTGACTGATTACTCTCCCGACACTCTCCGATTACTCCCCTGGCACGGACTGATTACTCTCTCTCACTCTCCCGACACTCTCCGATTACTCCCCTGACACGGACTGATTACTCTCCCAACACTCTCCGATTACTCTCCTGACACGGACTGATTACTCTCCCTACACTCTCCGATTACTCTCCTGACACGGACTGATTACTCTCCCAACACTCTCCGATTACCCTCCTGACACGTACTGATTACTCTCCCTACACTCTCCGATTACACTCCTGACACGGACTGATTACTCTCTCTCACTCTCCCGACACTCTCCGATTACTCCCCTGACACGGACTGATTACTCTCCCTACACTCTCCGATTACTCCCCTGACACGGACTGATTACTCTCTCTCACTCTCCCGACACTCTCCGATTACACTCCTGACACGGACTGATTACTCTCTCTCACTCTCCTGACACTCTCCGATTACTCCCCTGTCACGGACTGATTACTCTCTCTCACTCTCCCGACACTCTCCGATTACTCTCCTGACACGCACTGATTACTCTCCCTACACTCTCCGATTACTCTCCTGACACGGACTGATTACTCTCTCTCACTCTCCCGACACTCTCCGATTACTCTCCTGACGCGGACTGATTACTCTCCCGACACTCTCCGATTACACTCCTGACACGGACTGATTACTCTCTCTCACTCTCCCGACACTCTCCGATTACTCCCCTGACACGGACTGATTACTCTCTCTCACTCCCCCGACACTTTCCGTTTACTCTCCTGACATGGACTGATTACTCTCTGTCACTGTCCCGACACTCTCCGATTTCTCTCCTGACACTGACTGATTACTCTCTCTCACTCTCCCGGCACTCTCCGATTACTCCCCTGACACGGACTGATTACTCTCCCTACACTCTCCGATTACTCTCCCGACACTCTCCGATTACTCTCCTGACACTGACTGATTACTCTCTCTCACTCTCCCTTCACTCTCCGATTACACTCCTGACACGGTCTGATTACTCTCTCTCACTCTCCGATTACTCTCCTGACACGGACTGATTACTCTCTCTCACTCTCCCAACACTCTCCGATTACTCTCCTGACATGGACTGATTACTCTCCCTACAGTCTCCGATTACTCTCCTGACACAGACTGATTACTCCCCCGACACTCTCCGATTACTCTCCTGACACGGACTGATTACTCTCTCTCACTCTCCCGACACTCTCCGATTACACGCCTGACACGGACTGATTACTCTCTCTCACTCTCCCGACACTCTCCGATTACTCTCCTGACACGGACTGATTACTCTCTCTCACTCTCCTGACACTCTCCGATTACTCTCCTGACACTGACTGATTACTCTCCCTACACTCTCCCGACACTCTCCGATTACTCCCCTGACACGTACTGATTACTCTCCCGACACTCTCCGATTACTCTCCTGACACAGACTGATTACTCCCCCGACACTCTCCGATTACTCTCCTGACACGGACTGATTACTCTCTCTCACTCTCCCTACACTCTCCGATTTCTCTCCTGACACGGACTGATTACTCTCTCTCAGTCTCCCGACACTCTCCGATTACACTCCTGACACGGACTGATTACTCTCTCTCACTCTCCCGACACTCTCCTTTTACTCTCCTGACACGGACTGATTACTCTCTCTCACTCTCCCGACACTCTCCGATTACACTCCTGACACGGACTGATTACTCCCCTGACACTCTCCGATTACTTTCCTGACACGGACTGATTACTCTCTCTCACTCTCCCGACACTCTCCGGTTACTCTCCTGACACGGACTGATTACTCTCACTCTCCCGACACTCTCCGATTACTCTCCTGACACGGACTGATTACTCTCCCGACACTCTCCGATTACACTCCTGACACGGACTGATTACTCTCCCGACACTCTCCGATTACTCCCCTGACACTGACTGATTACTCTCTCTCACTCTCCCGACACTCTCCGATTACTCTCCTGACACGGACTGATTACTCTCTCTCACTCTCCCGACACTCTCCGATTACACTCCTGACACGGACTGCTTACTCTCCCGACACTCTCCGATTACACTCCTGACACGGACTGATTACTCTCTCTCACTCTCCCGACACTCTCCGATTACTCTCCTGACATGGACTGATTACTCTCCCTACACTCTCCGATTACACTCCTGACACTGACTGATTACTCTCTCTCACTCTCCCGACACTCTCCGATTACTCTCCTGACACGGACTGATTACTCCCCCGACACTCTCTGATTACTCCCCTGACACTGACTGATTACTCCCCCGACACGCTCCGATTACTCTCCCGACACGGACTGATTACTCTCTCTCACTCTCCCGACACTCTCCGATTACTCTCCTGACACTGACTGATTACTCTCACTCTCCCGACACTCTCCGATTACTCTCCTGACACGGACTGATTACTCTCCCGACACTCTCCGATTACTCTCCTGACACGGACTGATTACTCTCCCGACACTCTCCGATTACAGTCCTGACACGGACTGCTTACTCTCCCGACACTCTCCGATTACACTCCTGACACGGACTGATTACTCTCTCTCACTCTCCCGACACTCTCCGATTACTCTCCTGACACGGACCGGTTACTCTCTCTCACTCTCCCTACACTCTCCGATTACTCCCCTGACACGGACTGATTACTCTCTCTCACTCTCCCGACACTCTCCGATTACTCTCCTGACACTCACTGATTACTCTCTCTCACTCTCCCGGCACTCTCCGATTACTCCCCTGACACGGACTGATTACTCTCCCTACACTCTCCGATTACACTCCTGACACTGACTGATTACTCTCACTACACTCTCCGATTACTCTCCCGACACTCTCGGATTACTCTCCTGACACGGACTGATTACTCTCTCTCACTCTCCCAACACTCTCCGATTACTCTCCTGACACGGACTGATTACTCCCCCGACACTCTCCGATTACTCTCCTGACACGGACTGATTACTCTCTCTCACTCACCCTACACTCTCCGATTACTCTCCTGACACGGACTGATTACTCTCTCTCACTCTCCCGACACTCTCCGATGACACTCCTGACACGGACTGATTACTCTCCCGACACTCTCCGATTACTCTCCTGACACGGACTGATTACTCTCTCTCACTCTCCCGACACTCTCCGATTACTCTCCTGACGCGGACTGATTACTCTCCCGACACTCTCCGATTACACTCCTGACACGGACTAATTACTATCTCTCACTCTCCCGACACTCTCCGATTACTCCCCTGACACGGACTGATTACTCTCTCTCACTCCCCCGACACTTTCCGTTTACTCTCCTGACATGGACTGATTACTCTCTGTCACTGTCCCGACACTCTCCGATTACTCTCCTGACACTGACTGATTACTCTCTCTCACTCTCCCGGCACTCTCCGATTACTCCCGTGACACGGACTGATTACTCTCCCTACACTCTCCGATTACTCCCCTGACACGGACTGATTACTCTCCCTACACTCTCCGATTACTCTCCCGACACTCTCCGATTACTCTCCTGACACGGACTGATTACTCTCTCTCACTCTCCCTTCACTCTCCGATTACACTCCTGACACGGTCTGATTACTCTCTCTCACTCTCCGATAACTCTCCTGACACGGACTGATTACTCTCTCTCACTCTCCCAACACTCTCCGATTACTCTCCTGACACGGACTGATTACTCTCCCTACAGCCTCCGATTACTCTCCTGACACAGACTGATTACTCCCCCGACACTCTCCGATTACTCTCCTGACACGGACTGATTACTCTCTCTCACTCTCCCTACACTCTCCGATTACTCCCCTGACACGGACTGATTACTCTCCCTACACTCTCCCGACACTCTCCGAATACACTCCTGACACGGACTGATTACTCTCCCTACACTCTCCCGACACTCTCCGATTACTCTCCTGACACGGACTGATTACTCTCTCTCACTCTCCCTACACTCTCCGATTACTTTCCTGACACGGACTGATTACTCTCCCTACACTCTCCGATTACTCCCCTGACACGGACTGATTACTCTCTCTCACTCTCCCGACACTCTCCGATTACTCCCCTGACACGGACTGATTACTCTCTCTCACGCTCCCTACACTCTCCGATTACACTCCTGACACGGACTGATTACTCTCTCTCACTCTCCTGACACTCTCCGATTACTCTCCTGACACGGACTGATTACTCTCCCTACACTCTCCGATTACTCTCCTGACACAGTCTGATTACTCCCCCGACACTCTCCGATTACTCTCCTGACACGGACTGATTCCTCTCTCTCACTCTCCCTACACTCTCCGATTACTCCCCTGACACGGACTGATTACTCTCCCTACACTCTCCCGACACTCTCCGAATACACTCCTGACACGGACTGATTACTCTCTCTCACTCTCCCTACACTCTCCGATTACTCCCCTGACACGGACTGATTACTCTCCCTACACTCTCCGATTACTCCCCTGACACGGACTGATTACTCTCTCTCACTCTCCCGACACTCTTCGATTACTCCCCTGACATGGACTGATTACTCTCTCTCACGCTCCCCACACTCTCCGATTACACTCCTGACACGGACTGATTACTCTCTCTCACTCTCCCGACACTCTCCGATTACTCTCATGACACGGACTGATTACTCTTTCTCACTCTCCCGACACTCTCCGATTACTCTCCTGACACGGACTGATTACTCTCTCTCACTCTCCCTACACTCTCCGATTACTCTCCTGACACGGACTGATTACTCTCTCTCACTCTCCCGACACTCTCCGATTACACTCCTGACACAGACTGATTACTCTCTCTCACTCTCCTGACACTCTCCGATTACTCTCCTGACACGGACTGATTACTCTCTCCCACTCTCCTGACACTCTCCGATTACTCTCCCGACACTGACTGATTACTCTCCCTACACTCTCCCGACACTCTCCGATTACTCCCCTGACAAGGACTGATTACTCTCCCGACACTCTCCGATTACTCTCCTGACACGGACTGATTACTCCCCCGACACTCTCCGATTACTCTCCTGACACGGACTGATTACTCTCTCTCACTCTCCCTACACTCTCCGATTACTCTCCTGACACGGACTGATTACTCCCCCGACTCTCTCCGATTACTCTCCTGACACGGACTGATTACTCTCTCTCACTCACCCTACACTCTCCTATTACTCTCCTGACACGGACTGATTACTCTCTCTCACTCTCCCGACACTCTCCGATGACACTCCTGACACGGACTGATTACTCCCCCGACACTTTCCGATTACACTCCTGACACTGACTGATTACTCTCACTACACTCTCCGATTACTCTCCTGACACTCTCGGATTACTCTCCTGACACGGACTGATTACTCTCTCTCACTCTCCCGATACTCTCCGATGACACTCCTGGCACGGACTGATTACTCTCCCGACACTCTCCGATTACTCTCCTGACACGGACTGATTACTCTCTCTCACTCTCCCGACACTCTCCGATTACTCTCCTGACGCGGACTGATTACTCTCCCGACACTCTCCGATTACACTCCTGACACGGACTGATTACTCTCTCTCACTTTCCCGACACTCTCCGATTACTCCCCTGACACGGACTGATTACTCTCTCTCACTCCCCCGACACTTTCCGTTTACTCTCCTGACACGGACTGATTACTCTCTGTCACTGTCCCGACACTCTCCGATTATTCTCCTGACACTGACTGATTACTCTCTCTCACTCTCCCGGCACTCTCCGATTACTCCCCTGACACGGACTGATTACTCTCCCTACACTCTCCGATTACTCCCCTGACACGGACTGATTACTCTCCCTACACTCTCCGATTACTCTCCCGACACTCTCCGATTACTCTCCTGACACGGACTGATTACTCTCTCTCACTCTCCCTTCACTCTCCGATTACACTCCTGACACGGTCTGATTCCTCTCTCTCACTCTCCGATTACTCTCCTGACACGGACTGATTACTCTCTCTCACTCTCCCAACACTCTCCGATTACTCTCCTGACACGGACTGATTACTCTCCCTACAGTCTCCGATTACTCTCCTGACACAGACTGATTACTCCCCCGACACTCTCCGATTACTCTCCTGACACGGACTGATTACTCTCTCTCACTCTCCCTACACTCTCCGATTACTCCCCTGACACGGACTGATTACTCTCCCTACACTCTCCCGACACTCTCCGAATACACTCCTGACACGGACTGATTACTCTCCCTACACTCTCCCGACACTCTCCGATTACTCTCCTGACACGGACTGATTACTCTCTCTCACTCTCCCTACACTCTCCGATTACTTTCCTGACACGGACTGATTACTCTCCCTACACTCTCCGATTACTCCCCTGACACGGACTGATTACTCTCTCTCACTCTCCCGACACTCTCCGATTACTCCCCTGACACGGACTGATTACTCTCTCTCACGCTCCCTACACTCTCCGATTACACTCCTGACACGGACTGATTACTCTCTCTCACTCTCCTGACACTCTCCGATTACTCTCCTGACACGGACTGATTACTCTCCCTACACTCTCCGATTACTCTCCTGACACAGTCTGATTACTCCCCCGACACTCTCCGATTACTCTCCTGACACGGACTGATTACTCTCTCTCACTCTCCCTACACTCTCCGATTACTCCCCTGACACGGACTGATTACTCTCCCTACACTCTCCCGACACTCTCCGAATACACTCCTGACACGGACTGATTACTCTCTCTCACTCTCCCTACACTCTCCGATTACTCCCCTGACACGGACTGATTACTCTCCCTACACTCTCCGATTACTCCCCTGACACGGACTGATTACTCTCTCTCACTCTCCCGACACTCTCCGATTACTCCCCTGACATGGACTGATTACTCTCTCTCACGCTCCCCACACTCTCCGATTACACTCCTGACACGGACTGATTACTCTCTCTCACTCTCCCGACACTCTCCGATTACTCTCATGACACGGACTGATTACTCTCTCTCACTCTCCCGACACTCTCCGATTACTCTCCTGACATGGACTGATTACTCTCTCTCACTCTCCCTACACTCTCCGATTACTCTCCTGACACGGACTGATTACTCTCTCTCACTCTTCCGACACTCTCCGATTACACTCCTGACACAGACTGATTACTCTCTCTCACTCTCCTGACACTCTCCGATTACTCTCCTGACACGGACTGATTACTCTCTCCCACTCTCCTGACACTCTCCGATTACTCTCCCGACACTGACTGATTACTCTCCCTACACTCTCCCGACACTCTCCGATTACTCCCCTGACAAGGACTGATTACTCTCCCGACACTCTCCGATTACTCTCCTGACACGGACTGATTACTCCCCCGACACTCTCCGATTGCTCTCCTGACACGGACTGATTACTCTCTCTCACTCTCCCTACACTCTCCGATTACTCTCCTGACACGGACTGATTACTCTCTCTCACTCTCCCTACACTCTCCGATTACTCTCCTGACACGGACTGATTACTCTCTCTCACTCTCCCGACACTCTCCGATTACACTCCTGACACGGACTGATTACTCTCTCTCACTCTCCCGACACTCTCCGATTACTCCCCTGACACTGACTGATTACTCTCTCTCACTCTCCCGACACTCTCCGATTACTCTCCTGACAGGGACTGATTACTCTCTCTCACTCTCCCTACACTCTCCGATTACTCCCCTGACACGGACTGATTACTCTCCCTACACTCTCCGATTACTCCCCTGACATGGACTGATTACTGTCTCTCACTCTCCCGACACTCTCCGATTACTCCCCTGACACGGACTGATTACTCTCTCTCACGCTCCCTACACTCTCCGATTACTCTCCTCACACGGACTGATTACTCTCTCTCACTCTCCCTCCACTCTCCGATTACTCCCCTGACACGGACTGATTACTCTCCCTACACTCTCCCGACACTCTCCGATTATACACTGACTGATTACTCTCTCTCACTCTCCCTACACTCTCCGATTACTCCCCTGACACGGAGTGATTACTCTCCCTACACTCTCCGATTACTCCCCTGACACGGACTGATTACTCTCTCTCACTCTCCCGACACTCTCCGATTCCTCTCCTGACACGGACTGATTACTCTCTCTCACTCTCCCTACACTCTCCGATTACACTCCTGACACGGACTGATTACTCTCTCTCACTCTCCTGACACTCTCCGATTACTCTCCTGACACGGACTGATTACTCTCTCTCACTCTCCCTACACTCTCCGATTACACTCCTGACACGGACTGATTACTCTCTCTCACTCTCCCGACACTCTCCGATTACTCTCCTGACACGGACTGATTACTCTCTCTCACTCTCCTGACACTCTCCGATTACTCTCCTGACACTGACTGATTACTCTCCCTACACTCTCCCGACACTCTCCGATTACTCCCCTGACACGGACTGATTACTCTCCCGACACTCTCCGATTACTCTCCTGACACGGACTGATTACTCCCCCGACACTCTCCGATTACTCTCCTGACACGGACTGATTACTCTCTCTCACTCTCCCTACACTCTCCGATTACTCTCCTGACACGGACTGATTACTCTCTCTCACTCTCCCGACACTCTCCGATTACTCTCCTGACACGGACTGATTTCTCTCTCTCACTCTCCCGACACTCTCCGATTACTCTCCTGACATGGACTGATTACTCTCTCTCACTCTCCCTACACTCTCCGATTACTCCCCTGACACGGACTGATTACTCCCCCGAATCTCTCCGATTACTCTCCTGACATGGACTGATTACTCTCTCTCACTCTCCCTACACTCTCCGATTACTCTCCTGACACGGACTGATTACTCTCTCTCACTCTCCCGACACTCTCCGATTACTCTCCTGACACGGACTGATTACTCTCTCTCACTCTCCCGACACTCTCCGATTACACTCCTGACACGGACTGATTACTCCCCCGACACTCTCCGATTACTTTCCTGACACGGACTGATTACTTCTCTCACTCTCCCGACACTCTCCGATTACTCTCCTGACACGGACTGATTACTCTCTCTCACTCTCCCGACACTCTCCGATTACTCTCCTGACACGGACTGATTACTCTCCCGACACTCTCCGATTACACTCCTGACACGGTCTGATTACTCTCTCCCACTCTCCCTACACTCTCCGATTCCTCCCCTGACACGGACTGATTACTCTCCCGACACTCTCCGATTACTCCCCTGACACGGACTGATTACTCTCCCGACACTCTCCGATTACTCTCCTGACACGGACTGATTACTCTCTCTCACTCTCCCGACACTCTCCGATTACTACCCTGACACTGACTGATTACTCTCTCTCACTCTCCCTACACTCTCCGATTACTCTCCTGACACGGACTGATTACTCTCCCGACACTCTCCGATTACACTCCTGACACGGACTGATTACTCTCTCTCACTCTCCCGACACTCTCCGATTACTCTCCTGACACGGACTGATTACTCTCTCTCACTCTCCCGACACTCTCCGATTACACTCCTGACACGGACTGATTACTCTCTCTCACTCTCCCGACACTCTCCGATTACTCTCCTGACACTGACTGATTACTCCCCCGACACTCTCTGATTACTCCCCTGACACTGACTGATTACTCCCCCGACACACTCCGATAACTCTCCTGACACGGACTGATTACTCTCTCTCACTCTCCCGACACTCTCCGATTACTCTCCTGACACGGACTGATTACTCTCTCTCACTCTCCCGACACTCTCCGATTACACTCCTGACACGGACTGATTACTCTCTCTCACTCTCCCGACACTCTCCGATTACTCTCCTGACACTGACTGATTACTCCCCCGACACTCTCTGATTACTCCCCTGACACTGACTGATTACTCCCCCGACACACTCCGATTACTCTCCTGACACGGACTGATTACTCTCTCTCACTCTCCCGACACTCTCCGATTACTCTCCTGACACTGACTGATTACTACCCGACACTCTCCGATTACTCCCCTGACACAGACTGATTACTCTCCCGACACTCTCCGATTACTCCCCTGACACGGACCGACTACTCTCCCTCACTCTTGTCAATCAGCACTTCCGTTGCCGCATGGTCTGATTTTGCTGTTATTTATTCCTGGTTCCCCACAATCCTCAGCACCAGCCAGAAAATGGAACCTGTTTTGTCAACGTCACAATATTAGTGATCAGGGAAAGATTACTCCACACTTTCTATTCAGGGGTTGGATGTGTGTCTTTTGTCACCTAGAAGTCCCCGTTAGTTGGCACTGCGATTGCTGCGAACATGGACCATTATTCTGCTGCTCACGGCCTGTGTTGCAACCTCCCTTTACTTTCATTTCCCCCGTGACCCACACTGCACCGTGGTCCCAACAGACCTGTGATCTACCCAGGTGCCTTTGTCTTGTTTTCTATCTATAATCACTGCCGCAGATTGGTACACAGTGCACTGCTTTCTGTTCCACTTCCTGTCCTCACCGTTACCCTTCCGTGAGTGCAGGAGCCCTGGCTCTCCAACGTGACTGAGCCTCCAGTCTGGGAGCTGGTGGCCCCTCTGAGGGCTGGGTTACTTCACCCTGGCCTGTAGCACAGGTAGAGAAAGGTGCCACAGGATGAGATCTTTGAGGCCAGGAAAGAGACATCTTCGCTGCCGCCTTTTCGCCATTAGCCCGCTGGTTCTGACCCTGGGAAGGTGGTTGTCGCTGGCAGCTGAAGGACTGTTCCCTTTCGAAGAACGGAAGCTGATGAAGAAGTGGGGCTGGGACAGACCAAGGCGCACAGTTTTCTGAAAGCGACCCGCTGTGCGCCCTTGCCAGGATATGGAGGACCTACGCAGGTTCAAGGACATGAACCCCGATGAAGGTAGGATTTGAGGACCAGAGGGTGTAACTCCGTCAATGCCCTGCTGAGGGCAGCATGGTGGCACAGTAGTTAGCACTGCTGCCTCACGGCGCCGAGGACCCTGGTTCGATCCCGGCCCCGGGTCACTGTCCGTGTGGAGTTTGCACATTCTCCCCGTGTTTGTGTGGCTCTCACCCCATAACCCAAAGATGTGCAGCGTAGGTGAATTCGCCCCTTAATTGGAAAAATAATGAATTGGGTACTCTAAATTTATTAAAGAGAAGTGTTGGTGAGTGATGCCAGTGGGTGGTGGGTGACTACGATCGAGGGCAGCATTCTGGGATGGACAGGCCAATCAGCCAGGGGTCCCTGCTCCTCCGACCTCTCCAATGGCGACTCTTAACAAGGGCAACCAGTCTGACTGAAGAATGGGGCTTTGTTGTCATATCCTCGATTGACAAGAGACTCTTTGTAACGCAGAATGGGGATGATAGGGTAAAACAGAGAATATCAATCCAGTTTTCCAATCCAGCTCTTTCCAATTTGCATTTCCATAGGATTGCGGAGTTGGGAAAAATACTATGAAAGCTGGGTTTCCTGGCATTGTGACACACATGCAGTTATACCGTTTCTTTCCGCAATGTCCTTGCGCGTGACACAGATCAGAACTCTACTCACTCCCCCAACCTCAGTGCAATGCTCATCCTCTCCATTCAGCGACTTGGTTTATTAAAATTTATTTTTTTATCAATTTAGAGTCCCCAATTATTTTTTGCCAATCAAGGGGCAATTTACCTACCTACACATCTTTGGGTTGTGGGGGTGAGACCCACGCAAACACGGGGCGAATGTGCAAACTCCACACAGACAGTGACCCCGGGCCGGGATCGAACCTGGGACCTCGGCGCCGTGAGGCAGCAGTGCTAACCCACTGTGCCACCGTGCTGCCCTCGGATTTTATTTGAACCGAAATTCAACCTCGCAGCAATGCTGGTGAAATTTGAAACCAGCTGCCTCTTTGCGCTTCCACCAATATGTCTGCGAAGCGGGCGGCATCCGCAGAAGAAATGCGATTTGGCGGAGAGAAGCTTCCGACGCCAAATTCGCAGCAGGCACCGATTAGATGCCAAATCGTGATTCGCCTTTATCTCGGAAACGGCAACAATGCGTTTCACTCTGCACACACAGTAAACACCGTGTGCATATCACTAGCGGGCCTGACCTGGTATTCGCTGGTCCTCCGCGATGCTCCGACTCCGATGGGCCGAGTTCCCGACGGCGCAGTTTTTCAAATCGTGAAACCGGCGTAGTGGCTGCTGAGGGAGAGGCACAGCGCTAACAGCCCACTTTGAATCTGGCGCCACGGGTCATATAGGTGTCCCCCAGGGCACCCTGGTCCCAGCCCACCCATCAGCTGTATGGGCTAAGTGTGTGTAGGGTTTGTAATGTGTCTGTGCGGCTGCAGCTTGCCAGTCTCCCGAGTGGCGATCAGGGACCTGGCGAATCCCGCAGCGTTTTTCAGTGGAATCGATGGTGTTCCACGCGGCACCAGTGCTATTCCCGCAATGGTCGTGGAATCGGACCAGGAGCGGAGCTGGATTTTCTGGCGGAAAAGTCCATGGATTCTCCGTTGGCCTCAACACTTTGGGCTGGATTCTCCGATTGTGAGGCGAAGTGCCGACCCCGACGTGGGAACTGGGGTGTTTCACGACGCCAAAATCGGCACCGAACCCTCGCCGATCTTCGGACCGGTGCGGGGCTGGCAGCCGCGCCGGGCAAAACCCCCGGCTCCCACGATAACAAGGCCTGGAGAATGTCCGGGTCCATGGCTGCGCACGCCCACGGCCTGCAGTGGTCACGCCGTTAAAACATGGCGCCGGGAGAGCGTGGACCCGACTTGCCAAATCCGGCCCCTCTGGCAACCCCCAGCAGCACGGTTCCCGACCAACTGGACCCAGTCCCCCTCGTGGTCGTGAACCGGCCCATTGGGGGCGGAGCATCGGAATAGGGGGGCCAATGCCGTTCCAGCGGCACGCAGCGCGTGACGCAATGCCGTCATTTTGGAGGGGGGCGGAGAATAGAAAACCGGCGACCGACCGGCGCCGCCCCTGATTTGGACGTCGGAAGGGATTCTCCACCCGTTCGCCGATTACGATATCGGCGTCGGACTACGGAGAATCCCGCCCCTAGTCTCAGAAACGGAGAACCCGCCCAGGGTCCTGAGTTTTCACTGTCTATGCGTCACAGAAAAACCGCTGTGAATATCTGTGGCAAAATCTCAGCACTTCCTTCAACGGAACCGAAATCGGGAGCTCGGACCTCCGCTCTGAATTTTGGGATCTGCACTTTCACCCAGTGAGATTTGAGCAGGGTCTCAGGGCTCCTGTGCTCCACAGGCGCACAGGTGGGTATCGGCGGGCATGGGCTCCGGCTTCGAGATCTAATGACACCAAAGGTGGAATTTACCATTCTGGCGGCGGTGGCGGATGGGAATGTCGGAGTGACTTGCCGGGTGCGGGGTGGCTGAACCAGCGGGATCTTCCGTTTTCAGCTCGTTAATTACACAACCGTGAGGAGCTTGTCAAGTCTCGTGGTGGAGGGGTGGCAGCCTGCTGTCGCCTCACAGGCTGTAAACCAGGGCACCACATTTGAATGGCACCCGAATAGCCATTTACCCCTCCATTCTGCTCCTGGAGAGAGCCAGTAACACTGCAGCATCCCCTCAGTACTGACCCTCTGACAGTGCAGCATCCCCTCAGTACTGACCCTCTGACAGTGCAGCATCCCCTCAGTACTGACCCTCTGACAGTGCGGCACTCCCTCAGTACTGACCCTCTGACAGTGCAGCTCCCCCTCTGTACTGTCCGTCTGACAGTGCAGCACTCCCTCAGTGCTGCCTCACTGACAGTGCAGCTCCCCCTCAGTACTGTCCCTCTGACAGTGCAGCACTCCCTCAGTACTGCCTCACTGACAGTGCAGCTCTCCCTCAGTACTGTCCCTCTGACAGTGCAGCATTCCCTCAGTACTGACCCTCTGACAGTGCAGCACTCCCTCAGTACTGCCTCACTGACAGTGCAGCTCCCCCTCAGTACTGTCCCTCTGACAGTGCAGCACTCCCTCAGTAATGCCTCAGTGACAGTGCAGCTCCCCCTCAGCACTGTCCCTCTGACAGTGCAGCACTCCCTCAGTACTGACCCTCTGACAGTGCAGCACTCCCTCAGTACTGACCCTCTGACAGTGCAGCACTCCCTCAGTACTGACCCTCTGACAGTGCAGCACTCCCTCAGTACTGACACTGTAACACTGCAGCATCCCCTCAGCACTGCCCCACTGACAGTGCAGCACTCCCTCAGTACTGACCCTGTAACATTGCAGTGTTCCCTCAGCATTGCCCCACTGACAGTGCAGCATTCCTTCAGTACTGCCCCACTGACAGTGCGGCACTCCCTCAGTACTGACCCTCTGACATTGCAGCTCTCCCTCAGTACTGACCCTCTGACAGTACAGCTCTCCCTCAGTACTGTCCCTCTGACAGTTCAGCACTCCCTCAGTACTGACCCTCTGACAGTGCAGCTCTCCCTCAGTACTGACCCTCTGACAGTGCAGCACTCCCTCAGTACTGATCCTCTGACAGGGCAGCTCTCCCTCACTACTGTCCCCCTGACATTACAGCACTCCCTCAGTATTGACCTTCTGACAGGGCAGCTCTCCTTCACTATTGTCCCTCTGACACTGCAGCACTCCCTCAGTACTGACCTTCTGACAGTGCAGACTCCCACAGTACTGTCCCTCTGACATTGCAGCACTCCCTCAGTACTGTCCCTCTGACATTTCAGCTCTCCCTCAGTACTGATCTTCTGACAGTGCAGCACTCCCTCAGTATTGACCCTCTGACAGTGCAGCACTCCCTCAGTACTGTCCCTCTGACAGTGCAACTCTCCCTCAGTACTGACCCTCTGACTTTGCAGCCCCCCACCTCAGTACTGACCTTCTGACAGTGCAGCACTCCCTCAGTATTGACCCTCTGACAGTGCAGCACTCCCTCAGTACTGACCCTCTGACAGGGCAGCAGTCCCTCAGTACTGACCCTCTGACTGTGCGGCACCCCCTCAGTACTGACCCTCTGGCAGTGCATCTCTCCCTCAGAAGTGACCCTCTGACAGTGCAGCACTCCCTCAGTAGTAACTCTCTGACAGAGCAGCACTCCCTTAGTACTGACCCTCTGACAGTGCAGCACTCCCTCAGTACCTACCCTCTGACAGTGCAGCACTCCCTCAGTACTGACCCTCCGACAGAACAGCACTCCCTTAGTGGTGACCCTCTGACAATGCAGCACTCCCTCAGTACTGACCCTCTGACAGTGCAGCACTCTCTCGGTACTGACCCTCTGACAGTGCAGCTCTCCCTCAGTACTGACCCTCTGACAGTGCGGCACTCCCTCTGTACTGACCCTCTGACAGTGCAGCGCTCCCTCAGTACTGACCCTCTGACAGTGCAGCTCTCCCTCAGTAGGGACCCTCTGACAGTGCAGCACTCCCTCAGTACTGACCCTCTGACAGTGCGGCACTCCCCCAGTACTGACCCTCTGACAGTGCAGCACTCCCTCAGTACTGACCCTCTGACAGTGCGGCACTCCCTCAGTAGTGACCCTCTGTCAGTGCAGCGCTCCCTCAGTACTGACCCTCTGACAGTGCAGCGCTCCCTCAGTACTGACCCTCTGACAGTGCAGCACTCTCTCAGTACTGACCCTCTGACAGTGCAGCTCTCCCTCAGTACTGATCCTCTGACAGTGCGGCACTCCCTCTGTACTGACCCTCTGACAGTGCAGCACTCCCTCAGTACTGACCCTCTGACAATGCAGCGCTCCCTCAGTAGTGACCCTCTGACAGTGCAGCGCTCCCTCAGTACTGACCCTCTGACAGTGCGGCACACCCTCTGTACTGACCCTCTGACAGTGCAGCGCTCCCTCAGTACTGACCCTCTGACAGTGCGGCACTCCCTCAGTAGTGACCCTCTGACAGTGCAGCGCTCCCTCAGTACTGGCCCTCTGACAGTGCAGCGCTCCCTCAGTACTGTCCCTCTGACAGTGCAACTCTCCCTCAGTACTGACCCTCTGACTTTGCAGCCCCCCACCTCAGTACTGACCTTCTGACAGTGCAGCACTCCCTCAGTATTGACCCTCTGACAGTGCAGCACTCCCTCAGTACTGACCCTCTGACAGGGCAGCAGTCCCTCAGTACTGACCCTCTGACAGTGCGGCACCCCCTCAGTACTGACCCTCTGGCAGTGCATCTCTCCCTCAGAAGTGACCCTCTGACAGTGCAGCACTCCCTCAGTAGTAACTCTCTGACAGAGCAGCACTCCCTTAGTACTGACCCTCTGACAGTGCAGCACTCCCTCAGTACCTACCCTCTGACAGTGCAGCACTCCCTCAGTACTGACCCTCCGACAGAACAGCACTCCCTTAGTGGTGACCCTCTGACAGTGCAGCACTCCCTCAGTACTGACCCTCTGACAGTGCAGCACTCTCTCGGTACTGACCCTCTGACAGTGCAGCTCTCCCTCGGTACTGACCCTCTGACAGTGCGGCACTCCCTCTGTACTGACCCTCTGACAGTGCAGCGCTCCCTCAGTACTGACCCTCTGACAGTGCAGCTCTCCCTCAGTAGTGACCCTCTGACAGTGCAGCACTCCCTCAGTACTGACCCTCTGACAGTGCGGCACTCCCTCAGTACTGACCCTCTGACAGTGCAGCACTCCCTCAGTACTGACCCTCTGACAGTGCGGCACTCCCTCAGTAGTGACCCTCTGACGGTGCAGCGCTCCCTCAGTACTGACCCTCTGACAGTGCAGCACTCTCTCAGTACTGACCCTCTGACAGTGCAGCTCTCCCTCAGTACTGACCCTCTGACAGTGCGGCACTCCCTCTGTACTGACCCTCTGACAGTGCAGCGCTCCCTCAGTACTGACCCTCTGACAGTGCAGCTCTCCCTCAGTAGTGACCCTCTGACAGTGCAGCACTCCCTCAGTACTGACCCTCTGACAGTGCGGCACTCCCTCAGTACTGACCCTCTGACAGTGCGGCACTCCCTCAGTAGTGACCCTCTGACAGTGCAGCGCTCCCTCAGTACTGACCCTCTGACAGTGCAGCACTCCCTCAGTACTGACCCTCTAACAGTGCAGCACTCCCTCAGTACTCACCATCTGACAGTGCAGCACTCCCTCAGTACTGACCCTCTGACAGTGCAGCTCTCCCTCAGTACTGACCCTCTGACAGTGCGGCACTCCCTCTGTACTGACCCTCTGACAGTGCAGCACTCCCTCAGTACTGACCCTCTGACAATGCAGCGCTCCCTCAGTAGTGACCCTCGGACAGTGCAGCGCTCCCTCAGTACTGACCCTCTGACAGTGCGGCACTCCCTCAGTAGTGACCCTCTGACAGTGCAGCGCTCCCTCAGTACTGACCCTCTGACAGTGCGGCACTCCCTCAGTACTGACCCCCTCACAGTGCAGCACTCCCTCAGTACTGACCCTCTGACAGTGCAGCACTCCCTCAGTACTGACCCTCTGACAGTGCAGCGCTCCCTCAGTACTGACCCTCTGACAGTGCGGCACTCCCTCAGTACTGACCCTCTGACAGTGCGGCACTCCCTCTGTACTGACCCTCTGACAGTGCAGCACTCCCTCAGTACTGACCCTCTGACAGTGCAGCGCTCCCTCAGTACTGACCCTTTGACACTGCGGCACTCCCTCAGTACTGACCCTCTGACAGTGCGGCACTCCCTCAGTACTGACCCTCTGACAGTGCAGCACTCCCTCAGTACTGACCCTCTGACAGTGCAGCGCTCCCTCAGTACTGACCCTTTGACACTGCGGCACTCCCTCAGTACTGACCCTCTGACAGTGCAGCGCTCCCTCAGTACTGACCCTTTGACACTGCGGCTCTCCCTCAGTAGTGACCCTCTGACAGTGCAGCACTCCCTCAGTACTGACCCTCTGACAGTGCGGCACTCCCTCAGTACTGACCCTCTGACAGTGCAGCGCTCCCTCAGTACTGACCCTCTGACAGTGCAGCACTCCCTCAGTACTGACCCTCTGACAGTGCAGCTCTCCCTCAGTACTGACCCTCTGACAGTGCAGCACTCCCTCAGTACTGACCCTCTGACAGTGCAGCCAACCCTCAGTACTGACCCTCTGACAGTGCAGCTCTCCCTCAGTACTGACCCTCTGACAGTGCAGCACTCCCTCAGTAGTTTGCTGCCGTGTCAGCCTAGACTTGGTCTTCAGGTGTTTGGAGTGGATCCCAAACCCAGGTGCCACCCCTATCATGTGAGCCATGGCTGACATTTTATGGAGACAAGTGTACAAAAGGGAATCGGTCATTTACACTCAGATGTGGAGAGGCTTCTGAACTCAGCTGTTTCGAAACTGGATTTCTCAATGTCAGAGGGCAAGAGGCTCAATCATTGGGCATGTCTGAGAATAAGTTTGGTAGATTTTGGTTGCAAAGCGAATCGAAGGATTTTGAAATGGGCAGTTCAGTGGAGATGGAGTGGAATATAAGCCATGATCTTATCGACAGGGCCGAGCCTGCTTATTCCTGCTCCTGGTTCCGATTGAAGGAGTTGAGGGCGAAGCCATAATGTCAAGGCCCACTGTTGATTTTCGATGTGGATCTCCATGGTTTGAGAAGGCAGCAATATGTTGCAGCTGCCGGAACATCTGTGTTAAATTTAAAAGCCAGACTGAGGTAATCATTTTTATTCAAATGGGACCTGCAGGCAATGTTTGGCCTTGCAGCTGGACATTCAGGCTGAATGGATTGACAGGAACACAAGGGGGAGAGAAATCTGCGACTGATTGGGATTGACAGCGTGCAGCATGTGTTAGTGCCACTCAGTGTACCACGATATTCCCCATTCTCGCATTGACACTACTCCTACCTTCCTGTATGGCAGTGCACTACAACAGTGCAACATATTGGGTGTTAGCTTTTAATTGATGCTCCAAAAATTTCCATATTTATTTTTACATGATTTGTATTTTTAATTGGTTGGTCTAATTTTATGTTTTGTTGTTTTGGTTTCCTGTCGCAGCTCCCTGCTAAGTTAGTGTTCCTGCCTAAACGTCTGTCAGATCTTGATCAGAAGTTATATCGCCAACACAACCTCAGTTTAATATTCTCGTCCTTGCTTTCAAATCTCTCTGTGTCCTCACCTCCTCAGTAATCACCGCGGCTGTTCACAGGGACCGAGACACTGCTGTGGATCACAGGGACCGAGACACTGCTGTGGATCACAGGGACCGAGACACTGCTGTGGATCACAGGGACCGAGACACTGCTGTGGATCACAGGGACCGAGACACTGCTGTGGATCATAGGGACCGAGACACTGCTGTGGATCATAGGGACCGAGACACTGCTGTGGATCACAGGGACCGAGACACTGCTGTGGATCACAGGGACCGAGACACTGCTGTGGATCACAGGGACCGAGACACTGCTGTGGATCACAGGGACCGAGACACTGCTGTGGATCATAGGGACCGAGACACTGCTGTGGATCATAGGGACCGAGACACTGCTGTGGATCACAGGGACCGAGACACTGCTGTGGATCACAGGGACCGAGACACTGCTGTGGATCACAGGGACCGAGACACTGCTGTGGGTCACAGGGACCGAGACACTGCTGTAGATCACAGGGACCGAGACACTGCTGTGGATCACAGGGACCGAGACCCTGCTGTGGATCACAGGGACCGAGACACTGCTGTGGATCACAGGGACCGAGACACTGCTGTGGATCACAACGACCGAGACACTGCTGTGGGTCACAGGGACCGAGACCCTGCTGTGGGTCACAGGGACCGAGACACCGCTGTGGATCACAACGACCGAGACCCTGCTGTGGATCATAGGGACCGAGACACTGCTGTGGATCACAGGGACCGAGACACTGCTGTGGATCACAGGGACCGAGACACTGCTGTGGATCACAGGGACCGAGACACTGCTGTGGATCACAGGGACCGAGACACTGCTGTGGATCACAGGGACCGAGACACTGCTGTGGATCACAGGGACCGAGACACTGCTGTGGATCACAACGACCGAGACACTGCTGTGGATCATAGGGACCGAGACACTGCTGTGGATCACAGGGACCGAGACACTGCTGTGGATCACAGGGACCGAGACCCTGCTGTGGATCACAGGGACCGAGACCCTGCTGTGGATCACAGGGACCGAGACACTGCTGTGGATCACAGGGACCGAGACACTGCTGTGGATCACAACGACCGAGACACTGCTGTGGATCATAGGGACCGAGACACTGCTGTGGATCACAGGGACCGAGACACTGCTGTGGATCACAGGGACCGAGACACTGCTGTGGATCACAGGGACCGAGACACTGCTGTGGATCACAGGGACCGAGACACTGCTGTAGATCACAGGGACCGAGACACTGCTGTGGATCACAGGGACCGAGACCCTGCTGTGGATCACAGGGACCGAGACACTGCTGTGGATCACAGGGACCGAGACACTGCTGTGGGGTCACAGGGACCGAGACACTGCTGTGGATCACAGGGACCGAGACACTGCTGTGGATCACAGGGACCGAGACACTGCTGTGGATCACAGGGACCGAGACACTGCTGTGGGTCACAGGGACCGAGACACTGCTGTGGATCACAGGGACCGAGACACTGCTGTGGCTCTCAGGGACCGAGACACTGCTGTGGATCACAACGACCGAGACACTGCTGTGGATCACAGGGACCGAGACACTGCTGTGGATCACAGGGACCGAGACACTGCTGTGGATCATAGGGACCGAGACACTGCTGTGGATCACAGGGACCGAGACACTGCTGTGGATCACAGGGACCGAGACACTGCTGTGGATCACAGGGACCGAGACACTGCTGTGGGTCACAGGGACCGAGACACTGCTGTGGATCACAGAGGCCGAGACACTGCTGTGGATCACAGGGACCGAGACACTGCTGTGGATCACAGGGACCGAGACACTGCTGTGGATCACAGGGACCGAGACACTGCTGTGGGTCACAGGGACCGAGACACTGCTGTGGATCACAGAGGCCGAGACACTGCTGTGGATCACATGGACCGAGACACTGCTGTGGATCATAGGGACCGAGACACTGCTGTGGATCACAGGGACCGAGACACTGCTGTGGGTCACAGGGACCGAGACACTGCTGTGGATCACAGGGACCGAGACACTGCTGTGGATCACAGGGACCGAGACACTGCTGTGGATCATAGGGACCGAGACACTGCTGTGGATCATAGGGACCGAGACACTGCTGTGGATCACAGGGACCGAGACACTGCTGTGGATCACAGGGACCGAGACACTGCTGTGGATCACAGGGACTGAATCACTGCTGTGGATCACAACGACCGAGACACTGCTGTGGATCACAGGGACCGAATCACTGCTGTGGATCATAGGGACCGAGACACTGCTGTGGATCACAGGGACCAAGACCCTGCTGTGGATCACAGGGATCGAGACACTGCTGTGGATCACAGAGGCCGAGACACTGCTGTGGATCACAGGGACCGAGACACTGCTGTGGATCATAGGGACCGAGACATTGCTGTGGATCACAGGGACCGAGACACTGCTGTGGATTACAGGGACCGAGACACTGCTGTGGATCACAGGGACCGAGACACTGCTGTGGATCACAGGGACTGAATCACTGCTGTGGATCCTAGGGACCGAGACACTGCTGTGGATCACAGGGACCGAATCACTACTGTGGATCATAGGGACCGAGACACTGCTGTGGATCACAGGGACTGAGACACTGTTGTGGATCACTGGGACCGAGACACTGTTGTGGATCACAGGGACCGAGACGCTGCTGTGGATCACAGGGACCGAGACCCTGCTGTGGATCACAGGGACCGAGATACTGCTGTGGGTCACAGGGACCGAGACACTGTTGTGGATCACAGGGACCGAGACACTGCTGTGGATCACAGGGACCGAGACCCTGCTGTGGATCACAACGACCGAGACACTGCTGTGGATCACAGGGACCGAGACACTGCTGTGGATCACAGGGACCGAGACACTGCTGTGGATCACAGGGACCGAGACACTGCTGTGGATCACAGGGACCGAGACACTGCTGTGGATCACAGGGACCGAGACACTGCTGTGGATCACAGGGACCGAGACACTGCTGTGGATCACAGGGACCGAGACACTGCTGTGGGTCACAACGACCGAGACACTGCTGTGGATCACAGGGACCGAGACACTGCTGTGGATCACAGGGACCGAGACACTGCTGTGGATCACAGGGACCGAGACACTGCTGTGGGTCACAGGGACCGAGACACTGCTGTGGATCACAGGGACCGAGACACTGCTGTGGATCACAGGGACCGAGACACTGCTGTGGGTCACAGGGACCGAGACACTGCTGTGGATCACAGGGACCGAGACACTGCTGTGGATCACAGGGACCGAGACACTGCTGTGGATCACAGGGACCGAGACACTGCTGTGGATCACAGGGACCGAGATACTGCTGTGGGTCACAGGGACCGAGACACTGTTGTGGATCACAACGACCGAGACACTGCTGTGGGTCACTGGGACCGAGACACTGCTGTGGATCACAGGGACCGAGACGCTGCTGTGGATCACAGGGACCGAGACACTGCTGTGGATCACAGGGACCGAGACACTGCTGTGGATCCCCGTGTCTGCGTGGCTTTCCTCCCGGTGCTCTAGTTTTCTCCCTCTGCCCAAAGACGTGCAGGTGAATTGGCCATTGTAAATTGCCCCGAAGTGTCTAAAGGTTAGGTGAGGTTACGGGTCTCCCTGTCTTTGCGTGGGTTTCACCCCCACAACCCAAAGATGTGCAGGGTAGGTGGATTGGCCACGCACTTTAGCTCCTTAATTGGAAAAAAATTAATTGGGCACTTTAAATTTTTTTAAAAGGTGCGGTTATGGGGGTGCGGCGGGGACAGGACGCTCTTTCATAGAATCAGTGCCGTCTCGATGGGCCGAAGTGCCTTCTTCTGCACTGTAGTGATTCTATGATTGTATGGAACATGTCCTCATCTTTTATTGTATTTAGCTCAGATATTATTTATTTTAACATTTTTATTCTCCTCCTTTTTCTCATTTACTCCCACATTTACACCCACCAACAAAACAATAAGCAGTAACGAATATAATGTCAGTCCCCATATCAACAACAACAATCCCATCCTCCCAACAACCCCCAAACAACTACCCGCAAGCTAACATAAACAAATAACAAAAAGGAATCAGAAATCACCCATAGTCACCATTAACACATACAGTCCCTCTCCCCCCAATCCTCCCAACCCCCCCGCCCCCCCCCCCCCCCCCCCACTAATGTTCGATGTTATCCAATTCTTCGAAGTGCATAATGAATAACGCCCATGAATTGTAGAACCCCTCCATCCTCAGTTCAAATTTGACCTTCTCAAGAGTCAAGAATTCCAGCAGGTCCCCCTCGCCACGCCAGGGCACAGGGTGGAGAGGTTGATCTCCATCCCAACAGGATCTGCCTTTGGGCGATCAACGAGGCGAAGGCTACAACATCTGCCTCCGCGCCCGTTTCCAACCCCGGCTGGTCCGACACCCCGAATATGGTCTCCCGAGGGCCCGGGTCCAGTTTCACGTGCACCACTTTAGAGATTACCCTAAACACCTCCTTCCAGTAATCCTCTAGCTTTGGACAGGACTAAAACATATGAACGTGATTCGCGCGCGCCCCCCCCCCCCCCCTCCCCCCCGCAACATTAGCTCAGATATTATATTGGTCACCTAAGATTCTAACTGGTGACAGAAATCTTATATATTTTTAATATATATATGTAATTCTATTTTCTATACATATATAATGGAAGACACTGAGACTGAGGGTGGGGAGGAGATCCACAGGTCTATGATCTTGGGAAAGAGTGGAAATAGAGCAATGAGTCATCAGTTCAGCAGAGAGGGTTTATGGAGGAGGAAGAATTTGGAGGACAGGGGGCGTGATTCTCCACTCCCACGCCGGTTGGGAGAATCGCCTGGGCCGCCACAATTTCCCGGGACGCCGGTCCGACGCCCTCCCGCGATTCTCCCAAGCGGCGGGAACGGCCCGGTCGAGTTTCGCGGGCCGCAGGCCGGAGAATCGCCAGAGACACCGAAAATGGCGATTCTCCGGCACCCCCGCTATTCTGAGGCCCGGATGGGCCGAGCGGCCAGGCCAAAACGTCGGGTTCCCCCCCCCGGCGCCGTCCACACCTGGGGCAAAATTCTCCCCAAACCCTCCCGCGATTCTCCCCAAACGGCGCGATGTCCGCCGACTGGAGCCCAAAACGGCGCCAATCAGACGGGCATCGCGCCGACCCAAAGGTTCGGAATGCTCCGCATCTTTGGGGGCCGAGCCCCAACATTGAGGGGCTAGGCCGACGCCGGAGGGATTTCCACCCCGCCAGCTGGCGGAAACGGCCTTTGTTGCCCCGCCAGCTGGCGCGGAAATGACATGTCGGAGCGGCGCATGCGCGGGAGCGTCAGCGGCCGCTGACAGTTTCCCGCGCATGCGCAGTGGGGAGAGTCTCTTCCGCCTCCGCCATGGTGGAGACCGTTGCGGAGGCGGAAGGGAACGAGTGACCCCATGGCACAGGCCCGCCCGCGGATCGGTGGGCCCCGATCGCGGGCCAGGCCACCGTGGGGGCACCCCCCAGGGTCAGATCGCCCCGCGCCCCCCCCAGGACCCCGGAGCCCGCCCACGCCGCCTTGTCCCGCCGGTAAATAGGTACTTTAATTTACGCCGGCGGGACAGGCAATTTATCGGCGGGACTTCGGCCCATCCGGGCCGGAGAATCGAGCGGGGGGGCCCGCCAACCGGCGCGGCCCGATTCCCGCCCCCGCCGAATATCCGGTACCGCAGACTTCGGCAACCGGCGGGGGCGGGATTCACGGCGGCCAACGGCCATTCTCCGACCCGCTGGGGGGTTGGAGAATGACGCCCCTGGTCGCTGCAGTCGTGAGCGGTGCGTGAACACTGAGGGGGGCGGCCTGCGGGGGGGCGAGGGGGGATCCTGCACCGGGGGGTACCTCAGATGTGGGGTGGCCCGCGATCGGTGCCCACCGATCGTCGGGCCATCCTCTCTGAAGGAGGACCTCCTTCCTTCCGCGGCCTCGCAAGATCCGTCCGCCATCTTCTTGCGGGGCGGATTTAGAGAGGACGGCAACCACGCATGCGCGGGCTGGCACCGGCCAACCCGGGATGACGCCCGTTATGCGGCGCCGGCCGCGTCATCTATGCGCCGCCGCTTTTACGCGGGCGACAAGGCCTGGCGCGTGTAGATGACGCGGCCCCGATCCTGGCCCATTGTCAGGGCCTGAATCGGTCGGGACCGGGGCCGTTCCGCGTCGTCGTGAACCTCGACGGCGTTCACGACGGCGCGGCCACTTCGGGGCGGGAGTGGAGAGTCCCGCCCAGGATGTTTTGAGCGAAGGATGGACAAGAGGATGTCTGAGTAACAATAAGTGGAGCAGTTTTGTGCATTCAAGAGGCAAGGAACGGCGTGAAGGCCATAGGATGAAGTCTAAGGCGAAAGAGGGAGCACAATCCTAAATTCCAACAGTGGCCAATGAAAAACTTAATTGACTATAAAGCAATTTGGGACGTCTGGGGTTGTGAAAGGCGATGTATAAATGTCAATCTTTTTCTTTTCTACCACCTGATAGAAGCTTCTTGTTACATGTCTGAGAGATTTTGAAAGGGAATACTAGACTCGATAGAATTATAGAGAATTAACAACACAGAAACGGGTCTTTCAGTCCAACTGGTCCATGCGTGGGTTTATACTCCACAGCATTATTTAACTCTTTAATCTCTCTCTATCAGCATACCCTTCTATTCCTTTCTCCCCTCAGTTAATTATTTGACTTGTCTTACAATGTATTCGTGGCATATAGCTCAAATAGTCGGCCTGGTAGCTGAATCCCGTTTTGCGCCATTCTCTGGGTAAAGAGGCTCCTCCTGAATTCTCGATTGGATTTATTAGCCACTACCTTACATTAATGTCACCAAGCTTCAGACATTCCCATCAGCGGGGACAGTTTCTAACCTGTCCATCCTCTTCTTAATTGTAAAGATCTCCATTCTGGTCGCACTGTGCTCCATTTGGATTGAGATGGTTTCGAGAGGCTGACCATTCGCGAGTGTATTTCTGCCAGTAAGATTAACCCAATGCGTGAAGGGAATGGCTGGGCGGCCCAACTGAATGAGGGTTCCGCGAAATCCCTTCATCAAGTTGTATAAGAAAGACTTGCATTTATATAGCACCGTTCACACCCTGAGGATGTCTCAATGTGCTTTACGGCCAATGAGGTACTTTTGAAGGGCAAGAATGTCGGAAATACAGCTGCCCAGTTGCACACGCAAGCTCTCACAAACAGAAATGTGATGGAGGTCGGATAGTGTCGTCATATTGACCGAGGGATAAATGTTGGCCAGGGCGCTGGGGAGAACACGTCAGATCACCTTGGAAAGGTGGCTTCTTTGACATCCAACTGATTGATTGATTTATAGTCACATGACCCAAGTACAGTGAAAAGTATTTTTCTGCGGCCGAGGGACGTACACAGTACGTACATAGTAGACACAAGAATAATCAACAGAGAACATTGACAAATGGTACATCGACAAACAGTGATTGGTTACAGAGTGGAACAAGGGTCCAAACAAAGCAAATACATGAGCCAGACCAGCATAGGGCATCGTGATTAGTGTTCTTACAGGGAACAGATCAGTCCGAGGGGGAGTCGTTGAGGAGTCTTGTAGCTGTGGGGAAGAAGCTGTGCCGATGTCTGGATGTGCGGGTCTTCAGACTTCTGTACCTTCTGCCTGATGGAAAGGTCTGGAAGAAGGCAATGCCTGGGTGGGAGGGGTCTCTGATAATGCTGTCTGCCTTCCTGAGGCAGCGAGAGGTGTATACAGAATCAATGTGGGGGTGGCAGGTTTGTGTGATGCGTCGGGCTGAGTTCACCACACTCTGCAGTTTCTTGCGATCTTGGACTGAGCAGTTGTCATTCCAAGCTGCACAGAACACACAGGGTATTGGTTCAACATCTCATTCAAAAGACAGCACCTCCAACTGTGCAGCGCTCCCTCAGTACAGCACTGGAGTGCCAGCCTATCCTGTTGTGTTCCAGTTTGGTTGTGGGTCTTGAACCTACAGCTCAGGCAAAAGAGTTACTCACAGAAACACAGCTGGCAGGAGCATTCTGCTATATTCAATTCAAGAATTATCATCACAAGAGTTTCCTCAGTGCGTCTGAGTCTCATATCATCTGTGCTTGGTCGACATTTATGCAGAAAATCAGTTACTGGGCATGTTGTTGCATTGTAGATGTTGAACGAACTATCCCCAGATAAGAAAGCAGACGGTACAGATACATTTGTCAAGTGCTTATGTGCCTGACCAGTAATCCAGAGTTCAGCGACAAATGCTTGAGAAAATGTTTGCTTAACTCCCACGAGAACAGTTGGAGAATTTGAATTAAGTTTTCACAAAGTCTGGAAATAGTTGGTGTGAGTGAAAATGACCATAAAATGTTGGATTGCGGCAAAAGACAGCCAGTCCAGTAACGTCCTTTAGGGATGGAATTTTGGTGACTCCAATCCCACATCAACCCAGTTGATGCTGAATTCTTGCCTGCATCTACAGCTACAAAGTTAGAAGGCTCACTGTCTCCTTGGCGGGGCATCTGCGGATGTGGGAGGAAACCGGAGCACCCGGAGGAAACCCACGCAGACACAGACAGTCACCCGAGGCTGGAATTGAACCCTGGCGCTGTGAGGCAGTAGTGCTAATCACTGCGCTGCAGATAATAGTGATGGAAGAGATGATAAGTGAGAATAGGGCAGGCACTGCTTAACCAGGCGCTTTTGTGGTTCTGTTTTAAGTGTATCTTCACACACACACACACACACACACACCATTTTCCCCTTGGAGAGTTGTGGGGAAGTGGTAGAAGGATTCCCGAACTGGTGACCATAGAACCGCGATATGAATGTTCCTTCCATGGTGATCAAGTCCTACCGGTGGACCTGAACCTGTTCCTGTGACAGTGCAGGGCTCCATCACTGCTGGCTTGCTCAGCTCAGCTCCACACCCAGTGAGGGCAGCACGTGAAATGAAACGAAAATGAAATGAAATGAAAATCGCTTATTGTCACAAGTCCCTAGTCGCCACGTTCCGGCGCCTGTTTGGGGAGGCTGGTATGGGAGCTGAACCGTGCTGCTGGCCTGCGTGGTCTGCTTTCAAAGCCAGCGATTTAGCCCTGTGCTAAACCAGCCCCGTGGCGCAGTGGTTAGCACAGGGACTGCGGCGCTGAGGACCCGGGTTCAAATCCCGGCCTGGGTCACTGTCCGTGTAGAGTTTGCACATTCTCCCCGTGTCTGCGTGGGTTTCACCCCCACAACCCAAAGATGTGCAGGGTAGGTGGATTGGCCAAGCTAAATTACCCCTTAATTGGAACAAAAAATAATTGGGTACTCTAAATTTATAACAAAAAACTCCACACCCAGTGGGAAATTCCTGATAGCTTAACAAAAGGTTGTTTTGTCTTGAATTCGGGGCCCAGATGGGGTTTCTTTAGGGTTGTTTTTAAAAAAAATTTAGAGTACCCAATTATTTATTTTTGTTCCAATTAAGGGGCAATTTAGCGTGGCCAATGCACCTGACCTGCACATCTTTGGGTTGTGGGGGTGAAACCCACGCAGACATGGGGAGAACGTGCAAACTCCACACGGACAGTGACCCAGGGCCGGGATTCGAACCCGGGTCCTCAGCGCCGCAGTCCCAGTGCTAACCACTGCGCCACATGCCGCCCCTGGGTTTCTATCGGGTTTGCCCATTACCCAGGAATGCCACCATAAACTATTTGTGAAAACCATTCTTTCCAGATTGATGTACATCTCAGTAACCCGTACCCAGGTTGTACTCTGCTTCCCACCAGATTACAATCACTTCATTATGTGGCATTGCATCACAGTTATATCAGCAGTTACATCAGTATCAGGGGCGGAATTCTCCGGAAACGGCGCGATGTCCGCCGACTGGCGCCCAAAACGGCGCCAATCAGACGGGCATCGCGCCGCCCCAAAGGTGCGGAATGCTCCACATCTTTGGGGGCCGAGCCCCAACATTGAGGGGCTAGGCCGACGCCGGAGGAATTTCCGCCCCGCCAGCTGGCGGAAACGGCCTTTGTTGCCCCTCCAGCTGGCGCGGAAATGACATCTCCGGGCGGCGCATGCGCGGGAGCGTCAGCGGCCGCCGACAGTTTCCCACGCATGCGCAGTGGAGGGAGTCTCGTCCGCCTCCGCCATGGTGGAGACCGTGGCGGAGGCGGAAGGGAAAGAGTGCCCCCATGGCACAGGCCCGCCCGCGGATCGGTGGGCCCCGATCGCGGGCCAGGCCACCGTGGGGGCACCCCCCCGGGGTCAGATCGCCCCACGCCCCCCCCCCCCCCCAGGACCCCAGAGCCCGCCCACGCCGCCTTGTCCCGCCGGTAAGGTAGGTGATTTAATTTACGCCGGTGGGACAGGCAATTTATCGGCGGGACTTCGGCCCATCCTGGCCGGAGAATCAAGCGGGGGGCCCGCCAACCGGCGCGGCGCGATTCCCGCCCCCTCCGAATATCCGGTGCCGGAGACTTCGGCAACCGGCGGGGGCGTGATTCACGCCAGCCCCCGGCGATTCTCCGACCCGGCGGGGGGTCGGAGAACGTCGCCCCAGGTGTTCCTGGTGTTAACCCTTTACTCTACATCTCTGCCCAAGTTCTTATCCCAACATTAAACATCCTCCTGCATCTCCCCCCCCAAAAGTCTTAGATTTCACAGGGTTAGTCTTTGCAGTGCCTTGACCCAAGCTCCCCGATCTCCTTTCGAGGTCCAGGAAGATCTACACTCTCTCTTTGACCGGAGTCGCTTCCACCTGGGTGACTGTAGAGTTTTCCCTCTCTCCATTGGGATCTAAACTGTATGTCCAAGGTTCATTCCCAATGATTTCAAAGCTCTATTTCAACTCTGTAAAGGCAGCCTTCAGGACCCGCGACAACGCAGAATCGCCGAGCAGAAACTTATAGCCAAGTTCCGTACACATGAGTGCGGCCTCAACCGGGACCTGGGATTCATGTCACATTACATTCATCCCCCACCATCTGGCCTGCGAAATCCTACCAACTGTCCTGGCTTGACACAATTCACACCTCTTTAACCTGGGGTTACCCCATCTCTGGACCTGTAAAGATTTAATCACCTGCTAATGGTCGCATTCCAAGCATTGTTTGGCATCTTTGAATTTGTCTATATATGTGGTTCTGGAACATACCTCTTCATTCACCTGAGGAAGGAGCAGCGCTCCGAAAGCTAGTGACATCGAAACAAACCTGTTGGACTTTAACCTGGTGTTGTAAGACTTCGTACTGTGCTCACCCCAGTCCAACGCCGGCATCTCCACATCAACTCTGTAAGATCTCGACTGTGGAGTTATATCTACTGTGACGCCTTCTTTCTGTTGACCTCCCTGGGTTGTAGCACTTGGAAGCCTGCTGCTCTGTACCTGAAGTTGAAATTACGAGATTGACTGACTCTTTGCTGCTCTTCACTTTTCCTAACCTGCTCACGATCATCTGGGATAATGTTAGGTTGTAATGGTGTTTGTAGAGCACTGAAGGTTGAGTTCACAGTCCTGATGGTGAGAAGGTGAGATTCTGTCGTTAAGAAGGGCTAAGTCAATATCTTTGTTCTTTTTCATCAATCCCTTGATTGTTTGACCTCCTCTTCCGGCTTCTCCATTCGACTGAGGATATCTCGGCGAACTAGTCATGTGCATGAAGCCAGATTCCTGCGCAAAGATGTGGAATAGTTCATTAGTAAATAGGGGACACCACAACATGCCATGTGTAGTAAAGATTCGGCTTAGTGATGCTATGACTGCCCCTGCTGTAGTGCTGGGTCTACCATCTGTGTAGTATGACGATGATGAAACATTTGCCTTTAACCACAAATAAATCCATTCCCAGGAGCAGCTATGGCCTTGAGGGAAAAGTGGAGGGTGCTAGTGGTTCACTCTGCTGTTGGTTATTCACTGCACACATCAGTTGTGATGAACTCGACAGTGGAATGAATGATGCCTGGCCACCAGACTGACTGCAGGACTCTTGCCTGGCACTTTGCTATCCCCAAGTGCCCTTGATGCATTTTTTTGGAGAATGTCGAGTCAAAGTATTTTAGGGATGATTAGTCTTGTCATTAATAACTACGAAACCATCAATAATTGTGAGATATGTTCTCTGTTCAATGTATTGGCAAAGTACTGGGTTGTTCGGAGCACAGTCCACCCTCCCGTTCCGGTAATATTCGTATTTGGATTCATTCATCATCTCGTTGTTGTGCTTGCTTAATTTCTTGTAACCTCTTCTCAGTGTCTGGTAAGTGTTTGGTAATAAGCGACGCTTCCTCAATAAAATTTATATCTTCCAGTTTGTCTCCTTCAAATAGTATTCTTGACAAGGCATCTGCTGTTGTCTGGTCCTTACCTTGATCGTACTCAGTAAATGAATTGTATCTCATGAGTCTCACATTGACTCCCATGTTGCTTTATGTTAAGAAGAGTAACCACAGGCTTGTGATCAGTTTCAATTTCAAACCTTAAATAAGGAGACCGATACTCCACTTGTGGTCTCACCAGTGCCTTGTACAACTGAGGCATAACCTGCCTACTTCTGTATTGAATTCTCCTCACAATGAACAATATCAGTCTATTAGCTTTCTTAATTACTTGCTGTACCTGCCTACTAGCTTTTTATGATTCATGCATTAGAACACCCAGATCCCTCTGCATCTCAGAGCTCTACAATCTCTCACTGTTTAGAATAAAATGGGTGCAATCGAATGACCATATTGCGTCTGGAAAGCTGCGCCCTGCAGTGCAACAGGCTGATAGTAGCCAGGAGAACCCGCTCCCGGGATGTACCTGCCTTGCAATGCCTCGCGAGATCTAACACGGTCTCGAGAGACGTTGCAATGGGCGGGATCACTTTTTGGCAAATCTGCATATTAGAGCAAGACAGCTAGTCCCACTGCAATGTGCAGATTCCCCAGGCACCTGAGGCATTGGGATCTATTGCCTTCGCCTGGGATAGGCATCGTTCGGTACTGGTCTCAACAAATGGGGACCAGACGTAACGGCACTCGTGGGGGGGTCTCCCAGGAGATTGGTGGCCCCCGGCTGCATGCCCTTTGGGGACCCTGGTATTATTGGTGCCACCCAGGCATCTATGTGCCAGTCTGACACTGCCAAGGTGCCCAAGTGGCAGTGCCAGTTGGCAGGGGCACGGCCATGTTACAAGGTTGGCACGAGATACCAAGCTGGCATTTTTCGCGTGGCGGCAATCGGACCGGGGATGCCCTGCTCGGGTGTTAGGCAGTATGGTGGGTTCGGGGATTGTGTTGGGGACTTCAGAGGTTGGGAAGCCATTTTAAAATGGCGTCCCGACCTCTCGCTATACTGAGGTGCTCCGCTGAGCGGAACTCTCAGTGCAGAAAACGGGGACGTTCCTTGCTGAGGCCCCTATCTAACCCGAGTGACGTTAGACAGTGTTGTGTTTCTCAGTGCTGCGAGCTCCGGGAAACACGTGGCTAAACCCGCTCGCTGCGGACTTTGGTCCCATTTGGCTAAAATGGATAATTTCACACATTATACTCCATTTGCAAGATCTTCACCCACACGTTTAACCTATCTATATCTCCCTGTAGGGGCGGCACGGTGGTTCAGTGGTTAGCACTGCTGCCTCACGGCGCCGAGGATCTAGGTTCGATCCCGGCTCTGGGTCATTGTCCATGTGGAGCTTGCACATTCTCCCTGTGTCTGCGTGGTCTCACCTCCACAACCCAACGATATGTAAGGATTGCCACGTTAAATTGCCTCGTAATTGGAAAAGAAAGTCTCTCTGCAGCCTCCCAATGTCCTCTTCACAACTTACTTTCCTACCTAACTTTGAACTATCTCTAGATTTAGCAACCATCCCCTCAATCCCTTTATCCAAGTTATTTCTATGAATTGTAAAATGTTGAGGCCCCAGAACTGATCCCTGTGGCACCTCATTTGTTACATCTTGCCAACCAGGTATGTTTACTCTCAGTTTCCTGTGTGCTAACCAATCTTCTATCCATGCCAATATGTTACCCCTTACACCATGAGCTTTTATTTTCCGCAATAACCTTTAATGTGGCACCTTATCAAATGCCTTCTGGAATTCTAAATACAGTACATCCACTGGTGCCCCTTTATCCACAACACATGTTACTTCTTCAAAAAACTCCAATTGGACAACATAATTTCCTTTTCACAAACCATGTTGACTGTGCCTGACTATCTTGAATTTATCTAAGTGACCCTATTCAATGTCTTTAACAATAGCTTCTAACATTTTCCCTACAACAGATATAAAGCTAACTGGCCGGTACTTTCCTGCTTTCTGTCTCCCTCCCTTTTGAATAAAGCAGTTACATTCGCTATTTTCCAATCTAATGGAACTTCCTACAAATCTTGGGACTTTTAGAAAAATAAAACCAATACATCAACTGTTTTACTAGCCAATTCTTTTAAGACCCTAGGGTGAAGTCCATCAGGGCCTGGGGACTCATCAGCCCGCAGCTCCACCAATTGTACATCCACGACAACAATCATTAGCGACAGCGGCGGCATGTTGGTGCAGTGGTTAGCACTGCTGCCTCATGGTGCCGAGAACCCAGGTTTGATCCCGGCCCCGGGTCACTGTCTGTGTGGAGTTTGCACATTCTCCCCGTGTCTGCGTGGGTTTCGCCCCCACAACCCAAAGACGGGCAGGGTAGGTGGATTGGCCCTTAATTGGGAAAAGGAATGAATTGGGCACTCTAAATTTTTTTTATTTTTTAAAACAATTGTTGGCAACCCTGGATCATAATACGCTACACTTTCTGGTGAAATTGATCTCTGTTCTCTCTCCATAACGTCGGCCTCCCTGTGGACAGCAGGCATTTGCTGTGATACCTGGTCAGTAAAAGCTTCTGCCCATCAGCTCATTCAAAGCCACAACCCGTGTGAGCAATGATGATGTTGCATTCTGATTTGCCTAAATGAGGCTAATTCTTAATTAGCTTATGTTGGGCGCTGATGTTGGCCTCGGTGGGCATGATTAGTTTCTAATTGGTTTCGCGAGGCTGATGGTCATCCCTTGCTGTAATTTCTCATTGTACGCTGCCTGGTTCTCTAAAGGTGTCAATTAAATGTGGGGGGCCAGCCCTCTCATTGAAGTTTGTTTCTATTACTCTTATGACTTCTTGCTAAGATAAAATAATTTTTTAGATATCTTCCTCGCTCATTTGTTCAGGATGGGGAAAATATGCTGTCATGTCCTCATGATTGATACCTATCATTTCAGACTTGCTTTTGGTGCAGGGTCCTCATTAAATCAGACCCTTATCAGTGACAATGTTTTGTACAGGTCATTTGAAGGTTGGTGTTAATTCCCTCCCTGGTTACTTGGAATGAATTACTTTACTTTTAAAGTAAGGGAGAGAGTGGTAAAGTCGCTTATAACCTCCAAAACTAATAAAGAAGTTTACAAAGTACTAATGTGAAATATATACAGAATATAAGTGAGAATGGTTTTGATGTCTGGTTTTGTTTGAATAAGGCAGCATGCGATGTCTGGGACATGAATTCATTGATCCAGATGTCTGATTGAGTTACATGTTCTGTATAGTTGCATTAAAAGAGGTACTTATCAATGTGTTTGCGTTGAGACAACTGTTTTGCTCATGTAGGCTTTTGTTCTGTCTGTCAGTGCTTGGTAGAAGTCAATTAAAAATAAGCGAAAACTTACAAAGTTACAGAAATTACACAAAGTCGAGAGAAAATACATGTAAAATCAACGCCTGAGAGTGATTGGGAAGCTAAATATAACAAATTCAATGAACAGATATTAAAATTTAAACGAACTGTAGAGTTGCAGAAACTAATTACAGAACTTAATTCTAAAGGTACAATATGGAAGATGGTTACATACTGTGAAATAAAGTGATTTCTTTTAAACATCACAAGGTAAATTGATCTAATTTAATGCACAAAGCTGAATGTTTTAACACTTCCTTTGCACAATAGGATTTTGAAATTGGAGGATGCAACTGGTGATTATAATTGCTAGGGAGTTGGATTGTTCCACATCAGTAATTGTTCAGCATGAATGTCTTACATCACTGACTTAAGGGCAATATGTTTCTTCTCCCTTGTCAAATTTGAGTGTGATTCTAAGAGCAAGTCATGTGATGAGTTTGAATCCCAGAATTCAGCATAAAACCCATATTGGGTTGACATGCATCGATTAATTGACTAACGCGATAAATAAACTACAAACTAATTGTGACCACAAACCGGGCCAGGCGGAATGGCACTTGAGGGGGTCTCCCAGGGGATCGCAGACCCCCAGGTGCATGCCCTTTGGGCAGTGTGGCACCCTGGCACTCGTGTCGCCTAGGGGCCAGTCTGGCACTGTGAAGGTGCCCAGGCGGCATTGTCAGATGGCAGGGGCACTGACAGGATGCCAGATTGGCACTGCCAATGGAGTGACGACGGCAGACACTTGCTCCCCCGAGACCCACCCCACTGGCAGCGGTGCGTCTCAGTGTCAGCTGGCAGGGGCACTGCCAGGGGTCCAGATTGGTACTGCCAACGGAGTGCGATGGCGGGCACCCGCTCCGGCTGATAGAGGCGCATCTCGGAGTCAGCACCCGGAACAAGGTAAACAATGGGGCATGTGCCGTCGGCAAGCGGACCGGGGCCCTCCAGCCGCAGAGCCCCTTAGAGGACGTCCGCGCTAGGGTCAATGAAGATCAGGGGACGCAGTAGGCAGCAGGCTGCCTCTACCCCTCATGTGCATCCTGGGGACACACCTAGATGCAGTGGTAGAGCACGGAAGGCTAAGCAGGTCAAGGATCACAGAGGGCACCGGAGGGGGATGGGGAGGGGGTCAGGAGGTTGGGTGGGAGGGGGGCAGTGGGGGAGAGTCAGAGAGAGGTGGGGAAGGGGGGGATGGCACCATCAGAGGATTGGAGCAATTGGGGGTGTGATCGTCTGTGTAGAGGTATTATGGTACCTGCTAATGCTGGAACACCATTAGTAGATATTGTACATTCCCTATTGTTCAAGCTGTATGGTAGCTCTGCCCTACAAGGTGGGGTATAAGAGCCTGTGCCGCCCCAGCAGCCTTCTTTCTGTACCTGAGCTGCGCGGGGAAACATCTAGCTTATTAAAGTCTTCAGTTGGACTACAACCTCGCTTTAGTGGTCATTGATCGTGCATCAGGGGCTATGTTTGCTAAATAATAAAGATCGTTGACCTCGACCAATATGACGCCTCTGGCACTTTCCTCCACAATGCGGGCCGAGCACATCTCCCCGGACATGGAGGTCCTGAATGACACGCCCCCCAACCCCCATCGCCCATTCCCCCAAATTCCCGCCACTATAGAAAGCATCCTATCGGGCTGCATCACAGCCTGGTATGGCAACTGCCCGGCCCAGGACCGCAAGCAACTTCAGAGAGTCGTGAACACCGCCCAGTCCATCACACGAACCTGCCTCCCATCCATTGACTCCATCTACACCTCCCGCTGCCTGGGGAAAGCGGGCAGCATAATCAAAGACCCTTCCCACCCGGCTTACTCAGTCTTCCAACTTCTTCCATCGGGCAGGAGATACAGAAGTCTGAGAACACGTACGAACAGACTCAAAACAGCTTCTTCCCCCTGTCCCCAGAATCCTAAACGACCCTTTGATCTCTCCAACATCTTCTCTCCTGAGTACTGTTACACTCCGTATGCTTGACTCAATGTCTGTGTCTATGTATTTACATTGTGTATTTATTGTACGTCCTATGTTTTTCATGTGTGGAACGCTTTCCCTGGACTGTACGCAGAACAATACTTTTCACTGTACCTCGGTACACGTGACAATAAATCTAAATCTCTGCCACTTATCCCCGGCCACAGCGGGGGCCCCTGCTCACTGGATCCCATATCCTGTACCCCAAACACCCGCACATAACGTTACCTGGAGCGGGCGCTGGTCCCCTCCCACACACCTATCCTCTGGTCGCCAAAATGTTCCCCGTGCTCAGGCCCAGCCCCTGGGTGTTCTGATGTTGGCCGCTGCATCCCTGGCGTTGCCTCCCATAGTGTCCAGGCATCACGTTCTGATTGGGATGCTGGGCCATAACCCCTACATGCTACATGGCATGGGGATCCACGGGGATCCACTTGGGATGTGTGAAGGGCTCACTTAACTACGATTGCCAATTCCCACTTCGCAAACTCCCCCGGCCGTGCGGGCAGAGGCCGGGTGATTGGTGGGGCAGGTGGGTAGGGGCTGGGGTTGCCCCTGGAACAGGACCACACAATCCAGCGGTTGGCATGGCAGACCTGCGGGCAATGAGTCACCCATCTACTTCGCCCTTTCCCCCCAGCCTAGCCCAGACCATGAGCGGCCAACCCCCTTGCTGCACCCCCCCCCCCTTCCCACCACCACCACCAACCCCCCGCCAATGGTGGCCTACCCTGACCGAGGCTGGCCCCGGGCCAACCCCACTCCAAGCGCCGGGGCGTCAACCCCAGTGCCCCCGAGCTAATTGCTGGAGCAAAGATGGCTACTCCCCTCTTCGGGCCCCCACAGCAGCCTTTCCAGCAGCTTCACATTTTTAAAAAGGAGTACTATTCGGTGCCCACGTAACCACTTGCTGGGGAGGCCGTTAGATCACGGGGGACTGTTAGATAGGGGGTCGCTCCCATTAATTATATGCATATTAGGCTCAAGTGGTGATTATTGGTTTCTTGCCACGCTAAGGTGGGATCTTGATTTTGCACACGGGAGCGGGCTGGTTACATCGCAAACAGATTGGCGCCCGGCGCGGTTCTCAATCTTGGCCTCTCCTGCGATTTAACGGCCTCGTTGCGCTCGCGCTTAAGCGTAACGTGGCCATTAAATCGCGCCCTATATTTGTAACACAAGATATGATCCCTCCGATTCATATAGCAGTGAGCTTTGAGATTACCTCTCTGCAGTCCTTGCCTTTACAACCAGTTAAGCGGAAAATGATTTGGCACCAGGATGGAGACGTTCGCGGTGGGTGGGCAGTTTTGGGGACTAGGTGGAGGACAGCAATCGGGATACCAGCAGCAGATGAATGACGGGTCAGACATATATTTTAAAACTGATGGAGCTTCCTGTTACAAGCTTTTCGCTGAGACTGTGCCTCTGAATCACTTTATTCAGGCTATTGGGCCTAACGCCATGCTCAGCCTAAATCAGAATGTCTGACATATCCAGGAGCTGTGCTATTTATAGTCCACCTTCCCTCTCTCCGCATGATCCAATTTGCACATTAATAAAGATCCAGCAATCTGGTCTGAAAACTGTCGGCCTACTCAGAGGTTGTTTCAACACAGCCTGAGGGACAAGTGCATCATCTGCTTCCCTCCCTCCCATCTCCCACCCCATCCTGGCCCCCAGCCACCTTTCTGTTCCATTCACAGGCAGGTCGGATGAAGATGCAAAACAGGAATAATCAACGGGCCTCTCGTCGACAATCGGATTGCAGAGTTGGGGCAGGAAACAAATTAGGGATGTAAGATAACATTTAGCGAGCAAGGTACCTCGTGTGTGAATGTTCTTTTTGTATCTTGATCCTCTTCATAGAATCGTAGAATTTACAGTGCAGAAGGAGGCCATTCGGCCCATCGAGTCCACACCGGCCCTTGGAGAGAGCACACCACCCAAGCCCACACTTCCACCCTATCCCCGTAACCCAGTAACCCCACCAAACTTTTTTTTTTGGACACTAAATGGCAATTTATCATGGCCACTCCACCTAATTTGCACATATTTGGACTGTGGGAGGAAACCGGAGCACCCGGAGGAAACCCACACAGACACAGGGAGAATGGGCAGGCTCCTCACAGACACTGGCCCAAGCCGGGAATCGAACCTGGGACCCTGGAGCTGTGAGGCAACAGTTCTCTTAGAGAATCACATGAGGCAGGTGAGAAGACGTGCAGGCTGGTTAACAGGCTGCCAGGTCATGACGCAAACACATCTTCCATGGGTTTGACCATCAGTGGGAGGTTTGGCCTAAAACATCGGGAGTCCATAAGACATAGGAGCAGAATTAGGCCACTCGTCCCATCGAGTCTGCTCCGCCTTTCAATCATGGCTGATATTTTTCTCATCCCCATTCTCCTGCCTTCTCCCCATAACCCCTGATCCCCTTATTGATCAAGAACCTACCTATCTCTGTGTTAAAGACATTCAATGATTTGGCCTCAATAGCCTTCTGCGGAAATTCATCCTCATCTCTGCTTTTTTTTAAATTAAATTTTTTTTCCAATTAAGGGGCAATTTAGCGTGGATGATCGACCTAACCTGCACATCTTTGGGTTGTGGGGGTGAAACCCACGCGGACACGGGGAGAATGTGCAAACTCCACACGGACAGTGACCCAGGGCCGGGATTTGAACCCGGGTCCTCAGTGCCGTAATCCCAGTGCTAAACACTGTGCTGCCTTCAGCTCTGTTTTAAAGGATCGTCGCTTTAGTTTGAGATTGTGTCCTCTGCTTCTAGTTTTTGCTACAAGTGGAAACATCCTCTCCAGGTCCACTCTATCCAGGCCTTGCAGTATCCTGTAAGTTTTAATAAGATCCCCCCCCTCATCTTTTTAAACTCCAATGAGTACAGACCCAGAGTCCTCAACCGTTCCTCATATAACAAGTTCTTCATTCCAGGGATCATTCTTGTGAACCTCCTCTGGACCCTTTCCAAGACCAGCACATCCTTCCTTAGATACGGGGCCCAAAACTGCTCACAATTCTCCAAATGGGGTCTGACCAGGGCCTTGTACAGCCTCAGAAGTACATCCCCGGTCTTGTATTCTAGCCCTCTCGAGTCCAAAAGCTCCTAGAAGGCAATTCAAATTCCCAAGGCACTTCACAGGAGCATTATCAAAGAAATGTAACGTCAGGCGTGAGGAGATATTCAGGCGGGTGAGCCGGAGGGGGAGGAAATCCCTGAGCTGAGGGCCCTGGCAGCCAAAGTGGTGGAGTTATGAAAATCTCAGCTGCTCAAGACGGATTGGCAGAGCCCAGCGATCTCAGTGAGTTGTGGGGCTGGAGGAGGTTACAGAAATAGGGAGGGGCAAGGCCATGGAAGGATTTGAAATCAAGGGTGCGAATTTGAAATTTGTGACTTTGTTTAAAACCAGTCGCCAAGTTGGATCAGCCAGCACAGGGACGATAGGTGGGCATAATTTGTTATTGTGGTAAACCACTGTTACTGTATTATATATATTGTTTGTTGTCTTTGCTGGCTCCGCCTGTGGCTCCTCCCCTCAGGCTCTGTATAAAGGTGGCCGACCTCTGGCCCTGCCCCAGTTCAGGACCAGTTGCCCGCAGGTTCTTGTTTAGCTTATTAAAGCTACAGTATCGTTCCACAACTCGTCTTTGTCATAATTGATGGCACATCAATTATGAGTTAGGACTGGGCAAGCAGGGGTTCGGATGACCTCAAATCTATGGATAGAACGTGGGAGGCTAATGGAGAAATGGATGAGGGTTTCGACACTAGACGAGCTGTGACATGGTTGGAGTCAGGCAACATTTTGTCTTAACTACGGTGAGTACTCTGTCAGTAGGTTTGCCAACCTCCAGGAAACTGCTGAGTGTGACCCTGGTCAAAAACCATCGATACATTTTTAAAAATTGTCTTTTGTCACTTCCTTTGAACAATTCTCATTGCCAGGCATAGAAATATTGAAAATGGAGATAGTGGGGGGCAAGCTGTTTCGCTGACAATCGGGCATCATCCAATTGGGTAATGAGTCATTTTGCTTTCCAATTGGCGGAGGAAGGTCTTACGTCACAAGGGTGAAGGTCTTGGCTGAATAATGGCAGGAGCGCAGGGGGCAGGCCATGTGTCGAAACCTCCAGGTTTACGTGGGCAGCCCCACTGGTGAATGACACACACACACATTGTCCTGTCGAGGTGAGGGGCGGCCCCATGGAACTGTCAGCCAGCAAGAGGCCGCACCTTCAGAGGAGGCAAAGGAAGGAACATATCCCATGTGGTTACGATGAATTGAAGGTCTCGGCTACAATGTAGAGGCTGTTGGATAAGCACATTTACTTTTGATCAATCACTTATTTCATTTTGCTCTGCCTGCCCGACCCCTCCGATCGCCAGGGACTGCTGCCACTGTTTGAAATAAAGGTCACGAGAAATCAGTCTGCAGATATTGTTTTTCCTTGGCTTTCGTGATTAAAATACGGGGACTTTGGAGCACCTCCAGTGACGTTTTCTTTCAAGGCTTAACACTGGAGACCTCTTTGAGACTGACTGAGGTGTAATTCGCGGTGGCAAGGTCACTGCTACATTCAGAACAAGCCTCCATCATGCACTTCCCCAAAATGTTGTCACGCTTCTTACTCGGAAGGCGGTTTTAATTTTGTGGCTGCAAGTTACAAGGTGCTGCTCGGACCTCAGCAAAACCCTGGTCAGACTTTGATGAGACTCTGGTCAGCTCTTGATTGCCCTCTGTTGGGCCAATGAGGGAGGAACAATGAGTGCCAGAGTTGTCCACATCCCAGGAGCAAATGACAGATTTTCTAAAGCACTATAAGGCATACTGGGGGGGGAGATCAGACCTGAGACATGTCCTTGTGGGCAGCACGGTAGCACAGTGGTTAGCACGGTTGCTTCGCAGCGCCAGTGTCCCAGGCTCGTTTCCCGGTTTCAGTCACTGTCTGTGCCGAGTCTGCAAGTCCTCCCCGTGTCTGCGTGGGTTTCCTAGGGGCTTTTCACAGTAACTTCATTGCAGAGTTAATGTAAGCCTACTTGTGACAATAAAGATTATTATTATGTTGGGGGCAGGGACATTGGTTAGGGGAAGATTTACTCATCGACGCCCATTCTTCTAACCCCCCCCAGCCCTACTACCCCCTCCGCTACGCCTCACCCCTCTTCCCACCGGAGGCAAAGGAATGCTGAAGAACCCTGGAAAACTTAAAATCCGTCTCGTCGGACAATTTGCCTGCTTTCCACCTGGATTACTTCAGAAATTAACTCTCACGGACATCCCATAATATTAAATCAGTGAGACCATAATACACTTGTTAAGTACCAAACTCACTCAATTACAATGAATTGGTGCTTTGGTACCGATCCAATCACCATTTGCCCTAAAGATGGTACTTAACATCTCATAATCTTGAGTGACTGATCAGTGGTGTCAATTTTTTAATGGTTATTATTTCATCTCTTCAGTGATTCCCATCTGTGACTGTACACTTAATCGGTTAGGTTGAATTACAATGTGAATTCTTAAAGCTGTGGCATCAGCTCGATTTAAAATGCTTGCCGAAGAACTTCGAATTTTGATTTTAAGCAGACGAATCTGCCCTGGACCAGTGAATAATAATAATCAGAAATCTGAGTCCGGTTCCTTGGTGTCAGTCAGTGCCCACGTGGCGGGATATCCTGCCATCATGCCAACACGCGGGAGAGAGATGGCAATGTGCACAAACTACCAGGCATGCCCGGGTGACCACACCACAACTCTAACTCCAGCCGCGTTCCAACCATACCGCCAACCTCAACCGTAACAATTACCATTCAGCAGACTGGAATGTACAACATTAAAAGGGGTGACGTGAGTGAGGTTGTTGGGAGATAGAGCAAAACTACCTAAGTTGGTGGGGACTCTCGGAAAAGGGGGGATAACCTTAAAATCAAAGCCAGGCAATTCAGGACAGAGGTTAGTCAGCACTCCTGCATACAAACAGTGTCAAACTCAGCAGCAGCAAGAAACAGTGGGTGTGAGGCAGCACGATGGTGCAGTGGTTAGCACTGCTGCCTCACGGCGCTGAGCTCCCAGGTTCGATCCCGGCTCTGGGTCACTGTCCGTGTGGAGTTTGCACATTCTCCCCGTGTTTGTGTGGGTTTCTCCCCCACAACCCAAAGATGTGCAGCGTAGGTGGATTGGCCACGCTGAATTGCCTCTTAATTGGAAAAAAAATGAATTGGATACTCTTAAATTTATTTAAGAAAAAGAAACAATGGATGTGAATGCAATTAATAATTTTAAATCTCAGATCAATCGATGTTTGCTGGTCTCGGGTACAAAAGGATATGGGATCGAGGGACGTGGATGGAGTTGATATAGTGTTGAGTGGAGGAATAGGCTTGAGGGGTTAAATGATCTCCTCCTGTTCACATGCTCTTCTTACCTTAACCACAAGCCAACAGTATGCAAATCACACGTGGGACTGGGGTCCTATTTATAATTAATTATTCTCAAGGATGTGGGCTTCGCCGGCTAGGCCGATATTTATTGCCCAATCCTAATTGCCCTTGAGAAGGTAGTGGTGAGCTGCCTTCCGGAGCCGCTGCGGTGCATGTTTTTTTTTCCAAAAATATACTTTATTCATAAAATCTATCATAGACATTACAGAACATTTTGAATTGTCTTCACTGTACATTTCCATCAGAGTTACACATTCCCTTGACTTTCTTCCATTCAATTTTGATAACATTACACACATATCGCTCTTCACGTTACAATTCCTTCTTAAACATTTACACTGTCATGTTTCTTTTATACATTGGAGTGTTAATGACCGAGACAGGGTTTACACTGTTACCCGCCCCTCGGTGTACATTTGCTGGTAAGACCTTACACAGTGGTCTTTCCCCATTGCGCCTTGGCGGCAGCTGCCCCAAGCTTGAGTGCGTCCCTCAGCACGTAGTCCTGGACCTTGGAATGTGCCAGTCTGCAACAGTCGGTCGAGGACAGCTCTTTGTACTGGAAGATCAGCAAGTTTCGGGTAGACCAAAGAGCGTCTTTCACCGAGTTAATGACCTTCCAGCCGCTGCGGTGCATGTGGTGTAGGTACACCCACGGTGCTGTTAGGGAGGGAGTTCCAGGATTTTGACCCAGCAACAGTGGAGGAATGCCGATACATTTCCAAGTCAGGGTGGTGAGTGACTTGGAGGGGAACCTGCAGGTGGTGGTGTGTCCCAGCTATCTGCTGACCTTGTGCTTCGAGGCGACAGAGGCCGCGGGTTGGAAAGGTGTTGTTGAAGGAGGCTTGGCAAGTCGCTACAGTGCATCTTGTAGACGGTACACATTGCTGCCTCTGTGCATTGGTGGTGGAGGGAGTGAATGTTGAAGCTGGCGGATAGGGTGACAATCCAGCTTTGTCCTGGGTGGAGTTGAGCTCCTGCTGTTTGCTTTTCTATTGATACAATTTCTGAAACTCTTTCTTTCTTGCTCCATGTCTCGATGAGAGACGAGGGAACAGGTCGCATAAGCGTCAGTTTGGAAAACAGATACTCTGTGAGGCTCTATGCACAATGTGGAGTGGAACACCACAGGGCTCATTCTGAGATTCCACTCCACACTCAGGTCAAGTAAGGTCACACCTTGCGCATCTCACGACATTAATCCTTTACTTTCCCTCTCCGGTCTGTAATTGGCTGGATTGGCCCTGGATCCTGGAGAGAAAGGGCACATGATCCAACCTTTGGGCATTCTGAAGTTGTGAACCATGGTGGTCAGAGCCCGCCCATTTGAGAGAGCGGTAAGGAGGAATTTGAGAGAGCGGTAAGGAGGAATTTCTTCTCGCAGACGGTGGTGAATCTGTAGAATTCTTCACTGCAGAGGGCAGTAGAGGCTCCGTCGTTAAGTGTGTGAGTTAGACAGATTTGCAATCAGTAAGGAAATCGAGGGTTACATAGATCATAGAACAGTACAGGCCCTTCAGCCCACGGTGCTGTGCCGACCATTTATTGTGAGGATAAGGCGGGAAAGTGGAGTTGAGAATTATGACGTCAGATCAGCCATGATCTCATTGAATGGTGGAGCAGACTCCAAGGGCCGAATGGCCTACTTAACTCCCACATCTTGTGGTCCATATAAATGCAGGTTCCTTCTTTTGCCTGATCTCATTCTCAGATGTTCCTGGAGCTGAATTGTATCCCGTTCCCTGGATATGTAGGGAGATTTCCTTTTGCCTGGACCTCTTTAATTATTCAACCTTCAGAATCAGTTATGGGTTAATCCCAATTTTAATTGCTCCATCGTTGGAGGCATGCCTTCAGCTGCCAAGCTTTCCTCTCTGCTCTCTTCTTTTAATAAATTTAGAGTACCCAATTAATTTTTTTCCAATTAAGGGGCAATTTAGCGTGGCCAATCCATCTACCCTGCACATCTTTGGGTTGTGGGGGCGAAACCCACGCAGACACAGGGAGAATGTGCAAACTCCACACGGACAGTGACCCAGAGCCAGGATTGAACCTGGGACCTCGGCGTCGTGAGGCCGCAGTGCTAACTACTGTGCCACCGTGCTGGCTTGAGCAATACTGACAGAATGTCCCAGTTGTGAGTTCTTGTTCTTTGTGTTAGATCCAATATAAGATGCAACAATGCCCAAGTTATTGAGGTGAGAGAAAGTGATAGTGGAATTTAGCTACAATCTCAGCTCTTGGTGATGTGACTGACACAGCCCTTTTACCTCTTATTGATTTAGGTGTCTGTGTATTTTGATGGGACAATATTCAAGAGCAGTGTTTGCAAATAAAACCATAAATGTGTTGGCAGCTGAGCGGGATAGTGCACTAGAATTTATGCTGTCAGTACTGAGAGTGTGTTTAAGTATATCAGAGGCAGGGTATTTTGCCTCTGCAGTGATTGTTCAGCTCTCAAGAAAAATTAATTCCAATCAGAAGTTTGACCATGAATAGGGACTACGAAATGAAAAACTCTCTACAGCACCAGAAAGTGCAGTTCAAAACCACCGGAAACCCCAGCACAAAACCAGAAATCCCAGCACAAAACCGGAAATCTCAGCACACAAACCCGAACCCCAGCACCAAACCAGAAACCCCAGCACCAAACCAGAAACCCCAGCACACAAACCCGAAATCCCAGCACACAAACCCAAAACCCCAGCACAAATCCAGAAATCCCAGCACAAAACCAGAAACCCCAGCACACAAACCCAAAACCCCAGCACAAAACCAGAAATCCCAGCACACAAACTAGAAATCCCAACACACAAACCAGAAATCCCAGCACACAAACCAGAAACCCCAGCACACAAACCAGAAACCCCAGCACACAAACCCAAAACCACAGCACAAAACCAGAAATCCCAGCACACAAACCAGAAATCCCAGCACACAAACCAGAAAACCCTTCACACAAACCCAAAACCCCAGCACAAAACCAGGAATCCCAGAACACAAACCCGAAATCCCAGCACACAAACCAGAAACCCCAGCACACAAACCCAAAACCCCAGCACAAAAAACCAGAAATCCCAGCACACAAACTAGAAATTCCAACACGCAAACCAGAAATCCCAGCACACAAGCCAGAAATCCCAGCACAAAACCCGAACTCCAGCACCAAACCAGAAACCCCAACACCAAACCAGAAACCCCAGCACCAAACCAGAAACCCCAGCACACAAACCCAAAACCCCAGCACACAAACCAGAAACCCAGCACACAAACTAGAAACCCCAGCACCAAACCAGAAACCTCAGCACACAAACTAGAAATCCCAGCACACAAACCCAAAACCCCAGCACACAAACCAGAAACCCCAGCACACAAACCCAAAACCACAGCACAAAACCAGAAATCCCAGCACACAAACCAGAAACCCCAGCACCAAACCAGAAACCCCAGCACACAAACCCAAAACCCCAGCACACAAACCAGAAACCCAGCACACAAACTAGAAACCCCAGCACCAAACCAGAAACCTCAGCACACAAACTAGAAATCCCAGCACACAAACCCAAAACCCCAGCACACAAACCAGAAACCCCAGCACACAAACCCAAAACCACAGCACAAAACCAGAAATCCCAGCACACAAACCAGAAATCCCAGCACACAAACCAGAAAACCCTTCACACAAACCCAAAACCCCAGCACAAAACCAGGAATCCCAGAACACAAACCCGAAATCCCAGCACACAAACCAGAAACCCCAGCACACAAACCCAAAACCCCAGCACAAAAAACCAGAAATCCCAGCACACAAACTAGAAATTCCAACACGCAAACCAGAAATCCCAGCACACAAGCCAGAAATCCCAGCACAAAACCCGAACTCCAGCACCAAACCAGAAACCCCAACACCAAACCAGAAACCCCAGCACCAAACCAGAAACCCCAGCACACAAACCCAAAACCCCAGCACACAAACCAGAAACCCAGCACACAAACTAGAAACCCCAGCACCAAACCAGAAACCTCAGCACACAAACTAGAAATCCCAGCACACAAACCCAAAACCCCAGCACACAAACCAGAAACCCCAGCACACAAACCCAAAACCACAGCACAAAACCAGAAATCCCAGCACACAAACCAGAAATCCCAGCACACAAACCAGAAAACCCTTCACACAAACCCAAAACCCCAGCACAAAACCAGGAATCCCAGAACACAAACCCGAAATCCCAGCACACAAACCAGAAACCCCAGCACACAAACCCAAAACCCCAGCACAATAAAACAGAAATCCCAGCACACAAACTAGAAATTCCAACACGCAAACCAGAAATCCCAGCACACAAGCCAGAAATCCCAGCACAAAACCCGAACTCCAGCACCAAACCAGAAACCCCAACACCAAACCAGAAACCCCAGCACCAAACCAGAAACCCCAGCACACAAACCCAAAACCCCAGCACACAAACCAGAAACCCAGCACACAAACTAGAAACCCCAGCACCAAACCAGAAACCTCAGCACACAAACTAGAAATCCCAGCACACAAACCCAAAACCCCAGCACACAAACCAGAAACCCAGCACACAAACCAGAAACCCCAGCACAAAACCAGAGGCTCCAGAGCAAAACCAGAAACCCCAGCTCACAAACCAGAGGCTCCAGAACAAAACCAGAAACCCCAGCACAAAACCAGAAACCCCAGCACACAAACCAGAAATCCCAGCACAAAACCAACAGATTAATACGAACCCAGCTCAAAACTAACGGATCCCATAAAAAATTTGAGCAGAAACTCAGATGTAGAGAAACTGTAGGGATTCTATGGATTCCTTAAATGTCACTGGGACAAATTCTCTCCCAAATAACATAATGTACCTCCATCACAGGGACTGCAACGGTTCATGGGCAGCACGGTAGCATAGTGGTTAGTGCTTCACAGCTCCAGGGTTCGATTCCCCGCTGGGTCACTGTCTGCGCGGAGTCTGCACGTTCTCCCCGTGTCTGCGTGGGTTTCCTCCGGGTGCTCCGGTTTCCTCCCACAGTCCAAAGCTGTGCAGGTTAGGTGGATTGGCCATGATAAATTGCCATTAATGTCCAAAAGAAAGGTTACGTTGGGTTACGGGGATAAAGGGGATAGGGTGGAGGCGTGGGGCTTAAGTAGGGTGCTCTTTCCAAGGGCCGGTGCAGACTCAATGGGCTGAATGGCCTCCTTCTGCACTGTTAATTCTATGAAATATATGAAATAAAGGGCAGCTCTCCACCACCTTCTCAAGGGCAATTACGGATGGGCAATGAATGCTGTTCTACCCAGGGACATCACATCCCGTAAATGAAGTTTTAAAAGTAAACCCTGACCTCGCTAGCAGGAATAACAATTGTCATCCCCCCCTCATGAGTGAGGAAAAGCGGGAAACTGAGATAAGATACATTATGGTCAGTCCCAATCACCGATGCCATCAACACTGAGGGGTACTGTCGACACAGCCAGCAGATAGAAACCATGGCACAAAACAGTTTTGCTTTTGTGTTTGTGAGCTGGGCAGAGCTTTATAAAGAAACGGCAACACCCAGAGTGATTCAGATTAGATCAAACACGGAGAATGTATTTCTATTGCTACATCCTAAATTGGCCAGGTTAACTTGGTGTCCACGCGCTGTGATTATAGGTTTGTAGAACGAGATGCGTTGTAAGGAGTCTGTAATTTTAAATTGCCACTGAGAGGATTTTGGAGCAATCTCTTTATACACAGGATTGGTGGAGCGTGGAGTGCTTTATCACAGGGAATCGCTGAAACAGACACAACTGCATCTCTAATGGGATAATATATTAAATGTCAGAAACAGAGGAAGATGCAGGGCCGCAGGGAGTTTTTTTAAGTATCCGAGCAAAGGATGTAGACATTGCTGGCAAGGCCAGTTCCTGTTGCCTCTCCCTAATTACCCGTAAGAGGTTGGTGAGCTCGGGCAGCACGGTGGCGCAGTGGGTTAGCCCTGCTGCCTCAGGGCGCCGAGGTTCCAGGTTCGATCCCGGCTCTGGGTCACTGTCCGTGTGGACTTTGCACATTCTCCCCGTGTTTGCGTGGGTTTCGTACCCACAACCCAAAGATGTGCAGGGTAGGTGGATTGGCCACGCTAAATTGCCCCTTAATTGGAAAAAATGAATTGGGTACTCTAAATTTATATTTAAAAAAAAATGACAGTCCAGTAGTTTCATGGTCAATATTCCCAGCTTCCTTTTCCATATTTACAGGCATCGGGTTTTACAGCTCAGAGACAGGCCCTTCGCCCATCCTGCCTGTGCTGGACATCGGGAACCTATCTATTCTAGGCCAGGATTCTCCAGTCGTCGGGATTCACTTTTCCCATTGGCAGTGCACCCCCGCCAGCTGATTTCACGGTGATTTTATTGGGAAATCCCATTGACAAGCGGCGGGAAGAAAGAATCCGGCCGCCAGCGAACGCCGCGTGGCCGGGATACATGCGGGCGGCGGAGCGGAGAATCCCGCCCCATACCCATTTTCCAGAATGTTGTGAGGGTTCCCGCCTCTGTCACCCTTTCAGGCAGCGAGTTCCAGATGCCCATCACCCTCTGGGATAAAACATTTTTCCTCCAATCCCCTCTAACTCTCCTGCCCCTTACCTTAAATCATTGCCCTCTGGTTATTGATGCCTCTATGAAGGGGAAACGTTTCTTCCTATTGACCCTATATATGTCCCTCATAATTTTGTACACCTCAATCAGGTCTTCCCTCAGTCTTCTCCACTCTAAGGAAAACAATCCCAGCCTAACCAACCTCTCTTGATAGCTGAAACGCTCCAGCCCAGGCAACATCCTGGTGAATCTCCTCTGCACCCTCTCTGGACGGTGATTGAGTAATTGAATTGAAATTCCAGCGGCTGCTGTGGTGGTTCTGGGGCATCCATTCAGGACAGGGGCTAGTAACATTACTGCTACCCTACCACCCTCCTCAGGGCAGGGGCATCATAGAATCATAGATCTACAGTGCAGAAGTAGGCCATTTGGCCCATTGAGTCTGCACCGACACTTTGAAAGAGCACCCTACTCAGGCCCACTCCCCTGCCCCTTCCCGTAACCCCACCTAACCGTTGGACACTAAGGAACAATTTAGCATGGCCAATCCACCTAACCTGCACATCTTTGGACTGTGGGATGAAGCCGGAGCACCCGGAGGAAACCCTCGCAGACACGGGGAGAAAGTGCAAACCCCGCACAGACAGACACCCAAGGCCGGAATTGAACCTGGATCCCTGGTCCTGTGAGGCAGCAGTGCTAATCACCGTTGTGGCCAGGTGGAATACAAGGGAAAATCAGGGATTGGTTAGCGGGCGGGGGGCAATTAAATACCAAAGATATCATGGAACAAATAGCAAAGGAGGTAATGCTTGTAGTGGGCAGCACAGTAGCACAGTGGTTAGCACTGTTGCTTCACAGCACCCGGGTCCCAGGTTCGAGTCCCGGCTTGGGTCACTGTCTGTGCGGAGTCTGCACGTTCTCCCCGTGTCTGCGTGGGGTTTCCTCCGGGTTGTTATACCGTTAATTCACTGTGAGAACGAGTGAATACTAGGCTTTATTATCCAGGAACCCGCCTGCCAGTGTCGGCTGTACAAACGAGTGCCACCCACAGGGGGCCGGTCTATATATCCCCCGGTGTGGGCGGAGCCAGAGGTGGAGCCCACTGGGGTTCCAGTACAGTACCTGGAAGTAGACCGTATTATCATTTCCAGGTCATAGGTCACAGCACTATACAGACAGTTCATACTTAAGTGAATACATTCACCACACGGGTGCTCCGGTTTCCTCCCACAAGTCCCGAAAGACGTGCTTGTTAGGTGAATTGGACATTCTGAATTCTCCCTCGGTGTACCCGAACAGGCGCAGGAGTGTGGCGACGAGGGGATTTCCACAGTAACATCATTGCAGTGTTAATGTAAGCCTACTTGTGACAATAAAGATTATTTATTATATCAAAGAAACAAAGAATTGAATAAGAGTCGGTGTCAGTCATAGAATAAAGGTCAGCTCCCTCTGAAAACAAAAGCATGGAGAAAAAGATACAAACTGGCGGGATCAAAATGGAGGAGCGAGTTCAGGGTCTGAAGTTATTGAATGCAGAAGGCTGTAAGGTACCTAATTGGAAGCTGTTGCTCCCGCTCACATTGGGCTTCACCGGAACATTGCAGCAGGCCAAAGACGGACATGTGGGTCTGAGAGCCAGATGGTGAGTTGAAATGACAAGTGACAGGGAGGTCGGCATCGTGCCTGCGGAGGTGTTCTGCAAAGCGGCCACCCAGTCTGCGTTTACTCTCCCCAGTGTCGAGGAGACCACATCAGGAGCAGCGAATGCAGACACCGAGCTGAAAGGCGTGCAGGTGAAATGCTGCATCACCTGGGAGGAACGCCAACATGGCCCTAGCCTGGTGTTCACTCCTCCAGGCATTCAACATGCTGGGCTGTGAATTTAATCATTAAATTACCGTGGTCTTTCACATGCAGTGTCGGGAGAGTTGGCCACTTAACAGTTCATTGTCTCCTACGTGGGATGGGTGAAAATCTTCCCGACGTTGTGGTCTGTGAGGGCATTGTTGTTACGACACATACCTTTGATTAATAATGGTCTCCTTTGCACTCCACGGGGAGAGCTTTATTAATCAGGCCACAAACCCAGCAGGATGAACAGACCTCTTTCTGTTAACAGCAGCATTTGTGATTAGAATATTCATGATTAAGACCCCGTAATGGATTGTACTTTCTCCAGAAACAGTACAGGTTTCAGAGCTGGGGGAATTGAGTAAGAAAGGAAGATCTGGCATTTCTGTAGCACCTTTTTAATCACCTCAGGATGTCCCAATGCTCTTTGCAACCGACAAAGTACTTTTCGAAGTATAGACACTGTAGTAAGGTAGGAAAATGCTGCAGCTAATTTGCGCGTGATAAGATCCCACAAACAGCAATATGATCATGACCAAATCATTTCTTTTTTTTAAAGAAATGTTGGTTGAGGGTTGAATGTTGGCCAGGACACCGGGAAGAACTCCCCATATCTTCTTAGAATAGTGCCATGGGATCACTGAGGTCCATCTGAGAGAGGCGACAGGGTCTCTGTTCAATATCTCATCTGACAGACAGCGCCCCCAACAGTGCAGCACTCCCTCAGTACTGCTCCTGGAGTTTGTGTAAATTGATTGGGGTGAACCACAGCTGCAGTCGGCGTCCCTGCAAGGCCAAACTTGTGCCAATTTGCTGCACAAAGCCTTGGCCAGTGAGAAAATCAGTAAGAAGTCTGACAACACCAAGTTAAAGTCCAACAGGTTTATGTGGAATCACCAGCTTTCGGAGCATAGCTCCTTCATCAGGTAAGCCATCTGAGGAAATGGTGAAGGAATGTCCAATGTTGGTGTGGCAGGTTGAAGCCAGGTGGGCGGGCAGGTTGTGGGATCTGTGATGAGGAAATGGTTCTTAATGAGGGGTTTTTAGTGGTGGCACGTTGGTTCTATTTCTGCTGTCATAGGGCCTCTGTTGTTATTCCTTGGCAAGGTGGTCTTAGTGATACAGGCAGGCATGATGGGATGTGAGCTGTAAATGGATTGTTGAGGTCCTTGTGTAGCGGCAGGCTTAGATTATGTAAACCTTCTCCAAGTGCTTTCCTGTTACAATTTTCATCCTTGTGAGGGGTGGGATGTTGCTCAGATCTGGGAGCCTAGGAGAGATACCAGAACGGAGAGGTTCTAACTTTCAGAGAAGGCAGGGCAGTGGCTGGATGGCAGCCTTTAAGATTGTTGAAGGCCTGGGAGATCTCACCTTGGTGCCCTTTAGTACTGAGCCACACAATCATGGACCAGGCTTAACGGCACCTGGAGCAGTTCTCCCAGGCCGTTGGAGGCCCATGGATGGTCAGGCTCTGGGAAGGGTGATACCCTGGCACACCCACTCCCATCCGGGCGCCTTGGCAATGCCAATCTGTCATCTTGGCACTACCACCTGGGCACCCTTACACTACCACCCGGGCACACTGGCAGTGCCACCCTGGGGGTTCTGGAGCCTGCGCTAGGAATGTCGAGGTGGGTCGAGAGATCGGGGAGGCATTTAAAAATGGCGTCCGATCTCTTCCTGCACTGACAAGCTGAGCTCGTTAGTGCAGGAAATGAAGGTAAGAAAGAAAAAAGATTGGTTAAGTGTGGGCAGCACGGTGGCGCAGTGGTTAGCACTGCTGCCTCATGGCGCCAAGGCCCCGGGTTCGATCCCGGGTCACTGCCTGTGTGAAGTTTGCACATTCTCCCCGTGTCTGCGTGGGTCTGACCCCCACAACCCAAAGATGTGCAAGGTAGGTGGTTTGGCCACGCTAAAGTGCCCCTTAATTGGGGAAAATTAAAAAAATAATTTTAATTAAAAAACAATTGTGAAAGTGTGTGATAGGGACAGAAATGGAGACGATGTTCATTCCTGCAGGGGGATGAACTACAGAATCCTTAGAATCCCTACCGGGCAAAAGGAGGCCATTCAGCCCATCAGGTCTGCACTAGGCCCACTCCCCCACCCTATCCCCATAATGCCACCAAACCTGCACATCATTGGACACTGAGGGGCAATTTCCCATGGCCAATCCATCTAAGCTGCACATCTTTGGACTGTGGGCGGAAACCCACGCAGACACTGGGAGACCGTGCAGACTCCACACGGTCACCCGAGGTCGGAATTGAACCCAGTTTCCCTGGCACTGTGAGGCAGCAGTGCTAACCACCGTGCCACCCAGACTAAGGACCAGAGATATAAACCTAAGGATCAGAAAGCTAAAACAATCACGAACAAATCCAATGGGGAAACGCCCTTACGCAGAGAGTGGTTAGGATATGACAGAGACAGATGGTGGAAATGTATTTAAAAGGAAGCTGGACAGGTGGATCAAGGAGAAAGAAATAAAAAGAACTATTGACGGCAATGAGACAAAATCGTGTGGCTGGAGGGTCATATGGAGCATTAACATCAGTGTAGACCTCTCGAATGGCTATTTGGTGTGGTGTAAATGTTATTATTATTGATTAGTCAGGCCGGTGGGTGTATTGATGGGACCTGGATGGGTAAATCTACCATGAATTCATCATTATCATAGGGATTATCATAGAATTTACAGTGCAGAAGGAGGCCATTTGGCCCATCGAGTCTGCACCGGCTCTTGGAAAGAGCACCCTACCCAAGGTCCACACCTCCACCCTATCCCCATAACCCAGTAACCCCACCCAACACGAAGGGTAATTTTGAACACTAAGGGCAATTTATCATGGCCAATCCACCTAACCTGCACATCTTTGGACTGTGGGAGGAAACCGGAGCACCCGGAGGAAACCCACGCACACACATGCGCAGACTCCGCACAGACAGTGACCCAAGCCGGAATCGAACCTGGGACCCTGGAGCTGTGAAGCAATTGTGCTATCCACAAGGCTACCGTGCTGCCCTCCATCTGCTGCTGAATCTCATTTGCGCCAGACTCATTCTCTCCTGGTCGGCCTCTCACCCTTTGTAAACCTCTGCTGAATTTTGTGCCACATCCTCACTCACTCATCCACCCTTCACCCCTGTGCTCGTTGCTGGCAATCAAGCCACTGCTTTCAATCCGCACCTTGCTTTCCAAATCCCCAACAGGTTTGCCGTTCATTTTTTTTCCTGGTTCCATCTCTGAGCAGCGCCTTGGGGGATGTGTTTCTCTGCTGAAGGAATAATCATTGCAATCTGATGGTGTGTGATATGGAGCGCAGATCCCCCCCCCCGGGCAGTGCACACGCAATTTGCCTGGGTCAACAGAAACTAAATGAAATGAAAGTCGCCACAGTTCCCCCCCGAGGGCTGGTGGTGATTTAACCCGATGGTCACCACACTTTAGGAGACGGGCAAGGTTGAGAAGACTGGGGCCTTCATGGGCCTCAGCCGGTACAGGGATTGAACCCGTGCCTGCTGGCGTCGCTCTGTATCACGAACCAGCCGTCCAGCCAACTGAGCTAAACCGACCTCCCAAAGCACAGATTGGTAAACAGAAAGGTGAAGAACGTCCAAGTAATGACTGCCATTTTAGCAGCTAAACCCACTCATCTTACAAAGACTTGGAAGCTTCTCCCTACTCATCGAGCCCAACCCTCCCTCCCCCGCTCCACCCGCTGCACATTGAGACTTTACCTGGTTGCCTGACCCCTGAAATGGGAAGAATCCCAACAACAACCTGCATTTATATGGTGCCTTTAATATAGTAAAATATCACAAGGAAGTTGACAGGAGTGGCATCCAACAAAGTCTGGCGCTGAGACACAAAAGGGATTTTGGACTAGTGACACAGAGCCGGGGCAAAGAGGTGGTTTTTTTAAAGGAGGAGTGAATGGTGGGGAGGTTATAGGGAAAGAATTTATTGAATCCGCGGTAAGTGGAATGTGTAGGCGGTAACAGAAATTTCAGAGCAAGGTTTATTGCAATAAAATTCTAAACACCTCCACGCCCCTAAATGTCTCCTTCCTAGACCTGCACCCAGGTGGGTTTTGTTTATCCAAGTTGGGGCTCTCCTCGTGAAGGGGAACCCCGCCCCCTTAAAGGGGAAGTTCATATTCCGGGGAGGTCATAAGCTTCTGATCCCGGGGCCTCCATTGGGGTTACAACAGGATTCCAGAGCCTAAGGCCTCGGCAGCTGAAGGCACGGCCACTGCTTGTGGAGTAATTACAATCGAAGGTGTGCAGGAGGCCACAATTAGAGGAGCTCAGCTACCTAGGAGAGGGGGTGTGGGGGCCGGGGGGGGGGGGGGAGGGGCATAGCTAGGGTGAGGTGAAGACATTGAGGGGCCTTGCAAACAAGAGTAGGAGTTGTAAAATGGTTGCTTTGACGGCCGGTCCTGAGCCATTTATAGCTTTGTGATGCCCTCTGTAGTTGAACAGCCAGTCCACCCTGTGCAGGCTCACCCATGAAGAATGACAATGAGGGAGGGTTCAAGGCAGTTAGAGGGCTGGTGGCATTTGTAGATTTGAACTGCCAGCAAGGAGGCAAAATTAGAAGGGAGAATAATTGGGAGATTTTATGCTTGGAAAGATATTTCTAGACAATTGAACATGTTTATCCCATTTATCAAGTGTCTGTGGGAATATCTGAAGCTCCAAAGGCTTTGTTGCAAAGAGCAGTGATGATTTATAATATTAAATTTTGGAAGGCAAAGCAAGGCAGTTTAATTTGATTTTGTATTTAAACCATTCCCGCAGCCCATTCACAGCACTAATCCAAAGCAATTCTTGCTCACGCTCCGGACTGCAGTAATTGTCAATGGGATCTCCGACCATCTCCCTATTGTGGCGAATGCAGAGTGAAACCTGATTAAACGCTGATTAAAGAATGGAGATGCTGAATATTCATTAAGTGAGAAGGATGGATGTAAAGTTAATCTGGTAAAAATGCCTCACAACAGAGAAATGAGGAGAGCAGCAAATTGATCATCACCTCCCCGGGTATCAGTGTAATTTAGACCGACAACTACAGAGGGGGAAATGCTGCTCTAGCAGAGGGGAGTGTGTAGCTTGCCTCAGACGCTGCAGCGTAGGGCTTTGGTACCCGCTGCCTTCCAGTCCTTGGACATCTCAATGTGCCACCCAAACTGAACTGGACCCTGTGGTGTAACCGTTAGGCAAGCCAAGACAGGTCCTGCTCTGAGGTGGGGGGGGGCAGTGAACAGGTGTATGGGTTGGGGGGGGGGTGGACAGGTGTGTGGGTGGGGGATGGTGGCCAGGTGTATGGTCGGGGAGCGGGGGCATAGCCAGGTTGTAGGCAGGGACAGGCGTGGCCATGTGTTGGGTGGGGGGTGGGGATGTGGTCAGATGTGTGGGTGACGGCTGGGGGTGTGGCCAGATATGTGTGTGGTGCCTGGGGAGTGACCAGGTGTGTATGCGGGGAGTGGGGGTGTGGCCAGATATGTGGGTGGGGCCTGGGGTGTGACCAGGTGTGCAGGTGGGGAGTGAGGATGTGGCCAGATATGTGGGTGGGGCCTGGGGTGTGACCAGGTGTTAGGTGGGGAGTGAGGATGTGGCCAGATATGTGGGTGGGGCCTGGGGTGTGACCAGGTGTGTAGCTGGGGAGTGACGGTGTGGCCAGATATGTGGGTGGGGCCTGGGGTGTGACCAGGTGTGTAGGTGGGGAGTGAGGATGTGGCCAGATATGTGGGTGGGGCCTGGTTGTGACCAGGTGTGTAGGTGGGGAGTGAGGGTGTGGCCAGATATGTGGGTGGGGCCTGGGGTGTGACCAGGTGTTAGGTGGGGAGTGAGGATGTGGCCAGATATGTGGGTGGGGCCTGGGGTGTGACCAGGTGTGTAGCTGGGGAGTGACGGTGTGGCCAGATATGTGGGTGGGGCCTGGGGTGTGACCAGGTGTGTAGGTGGGGCATGGGGATGTGGCCAGATATGTGGGTGGGGCCTGGGGTGTGACCAGGTGTGTAGGTGGGGAGTGAGGATGTGGCGAAATATGTGGGTGGGGCCTGGGGTGTGACCAGGTGTGTAGGTGGGGAGTGAGGATGTGGCCAGATATGTGGGTGGGGCCTGGGGTGTGACCAGGTGTGTAGGTGGGGCATGGGGATGTGGCCAGATATGTGGGTGGGGCCTGGTTGTGACCAGGTGTGTAGGTGGGGAGTGAGGGTGTGGCCAGATATGTGGGTAGGGCCTGGGGTGTGACCAGGTGTGTAGGTGGGGAGTGAGGGTGTGGCCAGATATGTGGGTGGGGCCTGGGGTGTGACGAGGTGTGTAGCTGGGGAGTGACGGTGTGGCCAGATATGTGGGTGGGGCCTGGGGTGTGACCAGGTGTGTAGGTGGGGAGTGAGGATGTGGCCAGATATGTGGGTGGGGCCTGAGGTGTGACCAGGTGTTAAGTGGGGAGTGAGGATGTGGCCAGATATGTGGGTGGGGCCTGGGCTGTGACCAGGTGTGTAGGTGGGGAGTGAGGGTGTGGCCAGATATGTGGGTAGGGCCTGGGGTGTGACCAGGTGTGTAGGTGGGGCATGGGGTTGTGGCCAGATATGTGGGTGGGGCCTGGGGTGTGACCAGGTGTGTAGGTGGGGAGTGAGGGTGTGGCCAGATATGTGGGTGGGGCCTGGGGTGTGACCAGGTGTGAAGGTGGGGAGTGAGGGTGTGGCCAGATATGTGGGTGGGGCCTGGGGTGTGACCAGGTGTGTAGGTGGGGCCTGGGGGTGTGGCCAGATATGTAGGTGGGGCCTGGGGTGTGACCAGGTGTGTAGGTGGGGAGTGAGGGTGTGGCCAGGTATGTGGGTGGGGCCTGGGGTGTGACCAGGTGTGTAGGTGGGGAGTGAGGGTGTAGGCAGATATGTGGGTGGGGACTGAGGTGTGACCAGGTGGGTAGGTGGGGAGTGAGGGTGTGGCCAGATATGTGGGTGGGGCCTGGGGTGTGACCAGGTGTGTAGGTGGGGAGTGAGGGTGTGGCCAGATATGTGGGTGGGGCCTGGGGTGTGACCAGGTGTGTAGGTGGGGAGTGAGGGTGTGGCCAGATATGTGGGTGGGGCCTGGGGTGTGACCAGGTGTGTAGGTGGGGCATGGGGATGTGGCCAGATATGTGGGTGGGGCCTGGGGTGTGACCAGGTGTGTAGGTGGGGAGTGAGGGTGTGGCCAGATATGTGGGTGGGGCCTGGGGTGTGACCAGGTGTGCAGGTGGGGAGTGAGGGTGTGGCCAGATATGTGGGTGGGGCCTGGGGTGTGACCAGGTGTGTAGGTGGGTAGTGAGGGTGTGGCCAGATATGTGGGTGGGGCCTGGGGTGTGACTAGGTGTGTAGGTGGGGCATGAGGATGTGGCCAGATATGTGGGTGGGGCCTGGGGTGTGACCAGGTGTGTAGGTGGGGAGTGAGGGTGTGGCCAGATATGTGGGTGGGGCCTGGGGTGTGACCAGGTCTGTAGGTGGGGTGTGAGGGTGTGGCCAGATATGTGGGTGGGGCCTGGGGTGTGACCAGGTGTGTAGGTGGGGAGTGAGGGTGTAGGCAGATATGTGGGTGGGGACTGAGGTGTGACCAGGTGTGTAGGTGGGGAGTGAGGGTGTGGCCAGATATGTGGGTGGGGCCTGGGGTGTGACCAGGTCTGTAGGTGGGGTGTGAGGGTGTGGCCAGATATGTGGGTGGGGCCTGGGGTGTGACCAGGTGTGTAGGTGGGGAGTGAGGGTGTGGCCAGATATGTGGGTGGGGCCTGGGGTGTGACCAGGTGTGTAGGTGGGGCATGGGGATGTGGCCAGATATGTGGGTGGGGCCTGGGGTGTGACCAGGTGTGTAGGTGGGGAGTGAGGGTGTGGCCAGATATGTGGGTGGGGCCTGGGGTGTGACCAGGTGTGCAGGTGGGGAGTGAGGGTGTGGCCAGATATGTGGGTGGGGCCTGGGGTGTGACTAAGTGTGTAGGTGGGGCATGAGGATGTGGCCAGATATGTGGGTGGGGCCTGTGGTGTGACCAGGTGTGTAGGTGGGGAGTGAGGGTGTGGCCAGATATGTGGGTGGGGCCTGGGGTGTGACCAGGTCTGTAGGTGGGGTGTGAGGGTGTGGCCAGATATGTGGGTGGGGCCTGGGGTGTGACCAGGTGTGTAGGTGGGGCATGGGGGTGTGGCCAGATATGTGGGTGTGGCCTGGGGTGTGACCAGGTGTGTAGGTGGGGAGTGAGGGTGTGGCCAGGTATGTGGGTGGGGACTGAGGTGTGACCAGGTGTGTAGGTGGGGCATGAGGATGTGGCCAGATATGTGGGTGGGGCCTGGGGTGTGACCAGGTGTGTAGGTGGGGAGTGAGGGTGTGGCCAGATATGTGGGTGGGGCCTGGGGTGTGACCAGGTCTGTAGGTGGGGTGTGAGGGTGTGGCCAGATATGTGGGTGGGGCCTGGGGTGTGACCAGGTGTGTAGGTGGGGCATGGGGGTGTGGCCAGATATGTGGGTGTGGCCTGGGGTGTGACCAGGTGTGTAGGTGGGGAGTGAGGGTGTGGCCAGGTATGTGGGTGGGGACTGAGGTGTGACCAGGTGTGTAGGTGGGGCATGGGGGTGTGGCCTGATATGTGGGTGTGGTCTGGGGTGTGACTAAGTGTGTAGGTGGGGCATGGGGGTGTGGCCAGGTATGTGGGTGGGGACTGAGGTGTGACCAGGTGTGTAGGTGGGGAGTGAGGGTGTGGCCAGATATGTGGGTGGGGCCTGGGGTGTGACCAGGTGTGTAGGTGGGGAGTGAGGGTGTAGCCAGATATGTGGATGGGGCCTGGTGTGTGACCAGGTGTGTAGGTGGGGAGTGAGGGTGTGGCCAGATATGTGGGTGGGGCCTGGGGTGTGACCAGGTGTGTAGGTGGGGAGTGAGGGTGTGGCCAGATATGTGGGTGGGGCCTGGGGTTCGACCAGGTATGCAGGTGGGGAGTGAGGGTGTGGCCAGATATGTGGGTGGGGCCTGGGGTGTGACCAGGTGTGCAGGTGGGGAGTGAGGGTGTGGCCAGATATGTGGGTGGGGCCTGGGGTGTGACCAGGTGTGCAGGTGGGGAGTGAGGGTGTGGCCAGATATGTGGGTGGGGCCTGGGGTGTGACCAGGTGTGTAGGTGGGGAGTGAGGGTGTGGCCAGATATGTGGGTGGGGCCTGGGGTGTGACCAGGTGTGTAGGCGGGTAGTGAGGGTGTGACCAGGTGTGTAGGCTGGGATCTGATTTCGTATCACCAAGGCCTAACTCAATGTCAAGTTGACAATCCCGAGCTGGGAAGACTCTATCACACTGGCTGTTGACATCGGTCTCTTTCTTGGTGTTGGGGCCTCTGCCTGTTTGAAGTTTGAGTCCCAATTCTTTTGTCATCAAATTTCTAAATTTATCCTCAATGGATTTTGTCTCCAGTTGAAAGAAGCTATTCTAATCGCGGTGTTCCTTTGGTTTAATGTGCACTCAGGGTTTAATGATTCGCCTGACTTTATAATCTCTCAAGGACTAGTTAATCAATCGGAAACAAATTAATTTAAAGAAAGAACTTGAAATGTAGCACGTATCATGACACCTCAGATGTATTACAGTCAAGTCAATGCTTTAATTACAACAATAACTATACTTCATAAAGGGATTATGTCGCAGCCAATCAGCACATATCAAACTCCGACACGCAGCAATAAGGTGAATGGGCAGATTATCCGCATCAGTAACCCTCCCTCGCTGCACCCTCCCTCACTGCACCCTCCCTCGCAGCACCCTTCCTCGCTGCACCCTCCCTCGCTGCATCCTCCCTCGCTGCACCCTCCCTCACTGCATCCTCCCTCGCTGCACCCTCCCTCGCTGCACCCTCCCTCGCTGCACCCTCCCTCACTGCACCCTCACTCACTGCACCCTCCCTCGCTGCACCCTCCCTCGCTGCACCCTCCCGCACTGCACCCTCCCTCGCTGCACCCTCCCTCGCTGCACCCTCACTCACTGCACCCTCCCTTGCTGCACCCTCCCTCGCTGCACCCTCACACACTGCACCCTCCCTCACTGCACCCTCCCTCGCTGCACCCTCCCTCGCTGCACCCTCCCTCGCTGCACCCTCCCGCACTGCACCCTCACTCACTGCACCCTCACTCACTGCACCCTCCCGCACTGCACCCTCCCTCGCTGCACCGTCACTCACTGCACCCTCACTCACTGCACCCTCCCTCACTGCACCCTCACTCACTACACCCTCCCGCACTGCACCCTCCCTCGCTGCACCGTCACTCACTGCACCCTCACTCACTGCACCCTCCCTCACTGCACCCTCACTCACTACACCCTCCCGCACTGCACCCTCACTCACTGCACCCTCACTCACAGCACCCTCCCTCGCTGCACCCTCCCTCGCTGCACCCTCCCTCGCTGCACCCTCACTCACTGCACCCTCCCTCGCTGCACCCTCCCTCGCTGCACCCTCCCTCGCTGCGCCCTCCCGCACTGCACCCTCACTCAATGCACCCTCCCTCGCTGCACCCTCCCTCGCTGCACCCTCCCTCGCTGCACCCTCCCTCGCTGCACCCTACCTCGCTGCACCCTCCCTCACTGCACCCTCCCTCGCTGCACCCTCCCTCGCTGCGCCCCCCTGCACTGCACCCTCACTGCACCCTCCCTTGCTGCACCCTCCCTCGCTGCACCCTCCCTCATTGCACCCTCCCTCGCTGCACCCTCCCTCACTGCACCCTCCCTCGCTGCACCCTCCCTCGCTGCACCCTCACTCGCTGCACCCTCCCATACGAGGACAATGTGCAAACTCCACATGGACAGTGACCCGGGGCTGATATCGAACCCGGGTCCTCGATGCCGTGAGGCAACAGTGCTAAACACTGTGTCACCGTGCCCCCCCCTCCTCCTCTTTGCCTCAGTGTTTAAAAATATATTCATTGATCTATTTTAAACTGAGAGTACCCAAATTGTTTTTTCCAATCAAGGGCAATTCAGCGTGGCCAATCCATCCAATCCACCTACCCCGCGCATCTTTGTGTTGTGGGGGCGAAACCCACGCAAACACGGGGAGAATGTGCAAACTCCACACGGACAGTGACCCGGGGAAAGCATTGAACCCAGGCCCTTGGCACCGTGAAGCAGCAGTGCTAACCACTGTGCCACCGTGCTGCCCCCTTTGTACCATTGTCATGACCATTTTGAAATGATGTTTTCTGTTATTGTTTTGACTGTATTGCAGCCTCAGAGCACAACATGATGTATGCAGTAAATAGGAATGTGTTTTCTTTGAAGCCTGTAACTTGCAGGAAGATAGCAGAATGAGCAGTATGGAGGACTGGGGGGAGATTGCTTCGTGTTGGAGATGGTTTGAGGTTTTCCTCAACATGGTGAGTGTATGAGGATGAGGATCCATGGAGCAGGCAGCGTTTTTGAATCTTGAAGGGGACTAGAGCGGAAATCTCAGAGAAACTCGACAATTTTTGTGAAGTGCGCGGTGGCGCAGTGGGTTAGCTCTGCTGCCTCACGGCGCCGAGGTTCCAGGTTCGATCCCGGCTCTGGGTCACTGTCCGAGTGGAGTTTTGCACGTTCTCCCGTGTTTGCGTGGGTTTCGCCCCCACAACCCAAAGATGTGCAGGGTAGATGGATTGGCTAAATTGCCCCTTAATTGGAAAAAATGAATTGGGTACTCTAAATTTATAAGAAAAAATAATAATAATTTTTTGTGGAGAGACTGATGTTAGAGGGGAAAATCTGAGGGTGACTCGAGGATCATGGGAGCGGGAAGCAGCCGGACTGCTGAAATGATGGGGATGCCTCTTGAAGATATTGTTTTGGAGCAGATTGATGATGGAGCTGCTGTTCCGGGGTGTTCGAGCCATTAATGTTGTTAACCTGCCCATTCAGCCTGGAGTCTGCCTGACCTCTTGTCAAGCTGGATGAAGGGAATGTTTTAATAAACTCTCTGCGAATGTCTCACCGCACAGTGTCACTTCCAATGTTCCTCCCTCTGTACTGGGGAACTCAAGAAGTGTCTCTGAGGAGCAATTGCCGACAGTAGTTTTGTTCCCTCCGCTCGCTTTGCTTGTTACCCCCCCCCCCCCCCCCCCACCTCCCGCCACCCGCTCTCTCCATATGTCACTTTGATTTTGGCTCCCTGTTGCAATTGGCTCAGAGATAATCCTTTCCTCCAAACCCAGGGATGGTTGACAGCTTCAAATTCCTCGGGGTGCACATCACCAACAATCTGTCCTGGTCCACCCACGTCGACGCTACCACCAAGAAAGCACAACAGCGCCTATACTTCCTCAGGAAACTAAGGAAATTCGGCATGTCCATACTGACACTTACCAACCTTTACAGATGCACCATAGAAAGCATCCTATCGGGCTGCTTCACAGCCTGGCATGGCAAGTGCTCGGCCCAGGACCACAAGAAACTTCAGAGAGTCGTGAACACCGCCCAGTCCATCACACGAACCTGCCTCCCATCCATTGACTCCATCTACACCTCCCGTTGCCTGGGGAAAGCAGGCAGCATAATCAAAGATCCCTCCCACCCGGCTTACTCACTCTTCCAACTTCTTCCATCGGGCAGGAGATACAGAAGTCTGAGAACACGCACTAACAGACTCAAAAACAGCTTCTTCCTCGCTGTTACCAGACTCCTAAATTACCCTCTTGTGGACTGACCTGATTAACACTACACCCTGTATGCTTCATCCGATGCCTGTGTCTATGTATTTACATTGCGTATTTTATGTTTGCCCTATTATGTATTTTCTTTTCAGGTACGGAATGATCTGTTTGAGCTGCACACAGAACAGTACTTTTCACTGTACCTTGGTACACGTGACAATAAATCAATCCCATTTGCAGTCACAGCAACAGGAGCCCTCTCACGGAGATGGGCCCGACACATCGGGGTTATTTTAATTCTCACCAATCAGGAAGTCGTGAACGAGGAGCCAGAACTTGCAGCTACCCAACAACTTGCATTCCTCTATAGCGCCTTCCGAGGCCTCAGGACGTCCCAGAGAGCTTCACGACCAATGAAGCACCTTTTGAAGTGCAGTCGCCGATGTAGCCTAGGAAACGCAGCAGCCAATTCGCACACAGCAAGATCTCACAAACACGGGGAGAAGAATTTCCTGCAATTTCTGTTGGGTGAGGAATCTCTGGACACCAGGGCCAACTCCTCAGCTCTTCAGGTCGTGCCCTGGCATGGTTCACATCCACCTGAGAGATCTCACCTGCAAGATGGCCTCTCCAACAATGCAGCCTTAACGCTGCACCAGAATGTCAGTCTAGGCAATATGCTCAATTGTGTGCGAATGGGATTAATTGGATAGTCCTTTCAACGGGCCAACAGAGAACGAGATGGGCTAAATGGCCTGTCTCCACCCTGGAGGAGTCGGAGGTGAGGGAAGTAGTCAGATTGTAAATTCCACCTCCGCAACAGGATTAAAAGGTTTTCTTTTCCCCCTTGTGGTGTGAGCCCCGAAGTCTGACGGCTGCCCTGTTCTCTGCGGTGGTAACATTGTTTGATCTGGATTCGGGGAGAGTTTGCGGGAAGGGGCGGAGTGAAAGCTGTTGCTCCAGTTCCCTCCGAGGGGATTTGGGGGCCGTGACACTGAGTGAGGCGTTGGTTCTCTTCCTCTCTTTCACCATTAATACCCACAGTTCTCACTCTCTCCCTTCAGGGAATGAGGATAAGAATGGCTGGTGTGGTAGGATGTTGAATAGGGATCTGGGTGTCCAGTGCATGAATCACAAAAGGCTGCCTGGTAAGCAGGTACAGCAAGTAATTAGGAAAGCTAAATAGAATATTATTGTTTATTCTTAGGGAAATTGATTACAAAAGAAGGGAGTTTATGCTTCAGTTGTACATGTCGTTGGTGAGACCACGGGCGCGATCGAATGGCGATAAGGCCGTCAAATCTCGCAAGAGGCCCGATTCTCCGAGGGCCCGGGAACGAACGCCCAGGCCCGGGAGACCTTACCATGGCGCTGTTTAGCACTGGTCCACATCAAACGGGGACCGGGGGACCGGCACCTGAGGCGGCTCCCAGGCCACCGGACGGCCCTGGGCGGTCAGGCTCTGGACAGGGTGGTCCCCTGGCATTCCCGCTGCCACCCGGGCTCTTTGGCACCGCCAATCTGGCACCTTGGCAGTGCCACCCATGCACCCTGGCAGTGCCACATGGGCACCCTGGCAGTGCCATATGGGCACCCTGGCAGTGCCACTCAGGGGGCCTGGCAGTGCCACCCTGAGCTGAGCGCTCCAGTGCAGGAAGTGTGATGAGTGCGGCCTCAGTGTGGCGTTCACATCCGAAGTCAGAAAGAAAGACAGCGTCTTGTTTGGTAGCGAAAGACCCCGCTTTACCTGCCCAAATGGGACCCCTGGCCAAATTTACTGGCTGTTCACACCGGCGGGATATTCCGGTCCCATGGTGCACCATTTCCCACTGACAAGGGGTGCAGGCAACGGGAAATCCCATTGACAACGGCTGGACCAGAATATCCCACTGTGGCCCGTCTCCGCCGCCGAAAAAAGATAAAAATAATCTTCATTAGTGTCACAAGTAGGCTTACATTAACACTGCAATGAAGTTGCTGTTAAAAGCCCCTAGTCGCCACATTCCAGCACCTGTTTGGGTACACTGCGGGAGAACTCACAATGTCCAAATTACCGAACAGCATGTCTTTCTGGACTTGTGGGAGGAAACCGGAGCACCCGGAGGAAACCCACGCAGACACAGGGAGAACGTGCAGACTCCGCACAGACAGTGACCCAAGCCGGGAATCGAACCTGGGACCCTGGCGCTGTGAAGCAACAGTGTTAACCACTATGCTACCGAACACGCGACGGGTTGATCGGTAAATCCTGCCCATCGTTTCCTGCGCGTTAAATCGTGCCCCACATCGGGAGTATTGTGTACAGTATTGGTCTCCCTATTTAAGGAAAGATGTAAATGCATTGGATGCTGTTCAGAAAAGGCTTACTAGACGGCCAGAGTGTGAACTTTGCTGGTATGGGCAGCATTTATTGTCCAAGCCTAATTGCACTTGTCAAGATATTAAGGAGTAGGGCAGCATGGTGGCGCAGTGGTAGCACTGCAGTCTCACGGCACCGAGGTTCCAGGTTCGATCCCGGCTCTGGGTCACTGTCCGTGTGGAGTTTGCACATTCTCCCTGTGTTTGTGTGGGTTTCGCCCCCACAACCCAAAGATGTGCAGGGTAGGTGGATTGGCCACGCTAAATTGCCCCTTAATTGGAAAAAATGAATTGGGTACTCTAAATTTAAAAATATATATATATTAAAGAGTAATGATAGAGTATTACTCTAGAGTTTTGTTGTGAGGATTAATATGGGGTAATGTCGGGAATCATGATAGGGCATTTCTTGAGGTTTTGTTTCCTCGGTTATTGTTACAGGAGATTGTAGGACTATTACTTCAGGGTATTCATACATAGGCGATTATAGGATATTGTGGGATATTATTGTGAGCTGTGTTTATTGGATATTCTGTGCGTGTGTCCATATATGGCCATGAACAATTGATCAAAGCAGCCAGTGAGCAGGACATTGTAAAGCTGGCACACTTTGAACCTGGCATCAAAGCGATTGCAATTCGATCTTTATGTTGCCTGATGCCCAGGAAGTGAATATCTTCAGTTTAAAATATTAAACAGCAAGCGCTCTGAGCATGCCCAGGTGTTTGAAAGCTGTGGTGAGGAGCATGCTTGGCGGGGGGGGGGGGGGGAATGATGGAGGGGGGGGGGGGGCAGTGGCAGTAGACTGACCGCGTCTGTTCATATAACAGTGTTCCCAGAGGATTAGACAAGGGATTACCTGTGTGTGTCCCTTGTTAACTGCACACGCAGACACCGAGAGGAGCCAAGGTCCGGATTCTATCCATTGACACCAGGGAGGCATTGGCTGATCTGGAATCGAATGGTTTATGGGGGAGAGCTGGCTTTGATTTAGAATGGTACAGGGTGGGAGAGGGGGGGTTCTCAGAGAGAGGATAATCCTTCCTCTTTCTCGCTTGCCTGTTGGGGCTGAGACTGCTGCTGCATAGAAACCATCGCCTCTGCACGAGTCGACAGATTTGGATTACAGGCTGAAGCCGATTTGGTTCCTTTTCGGGACATGTGTGCCTGTGGTTAACGGCTGTGTCGTCAGCGCTAGTCACTGAGGAAAGCTGCTGTGATCTGAGGGATCCCAGACACAAACGTCCCCAACAGGGCTGATTCAGCTTGCACTCTCCGTCAAGGCTTTTTAAACCGAGCAGCCGACCCTGTGGGTCATTCAGCCCGGAGCCTGCAGGGAAAGGATTGGCCTGAGGGGGACAGAGTTTGGAAAGAGTTCGGGGAGTATTTTTGTACGGAGGTGAGCTGGATTAAATGGTTAAGGATGAGCTCAGATCGGGAAGGTGGTAACGTAGGGGCGGAAGATGCAATGGGCTGGAGCTCCTGAAGGAGGCGCTCCGCATGAGGAATTTCACAATCGCAGGAAATCCAGACGGGAATCGCTGAGTAAGATCAGGAAGGCAGGGAATCCACATGGAATTCGCTGAGTGAGATCAGGAAGACAGAGAATCCAGGCCGGAATCGCTGAGTTAGATCAGGAATCCAGGCGGAATTGCTCAGTAAAATCGGGAACACAGGGAGGAGAACATTTGGCAATTTTGCATTTCATCGTTTCCATTCAAACCTGAGGGAGGAACTGGAGGAAAATCTCGGAACGAGGTGAAGATGAGCTTCACCAGCCCCCATCGCCCAGTAACTCGGCATCAATCCTCCATTTATCGCCTTGCCGAGGATTTCTTCTGGATTGGAGGCAGCATCGTGACACCAGCCACATGGAGATTGGGACAGTTTGGTAGGTCGGATAAAGTGTCACTTACTCATGTGCTGATCTTTACAGAGAGAGTGAAATAGAGGCAGTGAAAGGGAAGAAGTGAAACAGAGTCAGGGAGGGAGAGAGAGAGTGAGAGAGAGAGTGAAAGAGTGAGTGAAAGAGAGAGAGTGGGAGACTTGCTTTCTATGGCATTTTTCACAACCTCAGGACTTCCCAAAGTGCCTTACAGTCAATGAAGTAATTTTGAAATGTAGCCAGCGTGAGAATGCAGGAAATGTGGCACAGCAAGATGCAACAATCTGCAATGCGATATTGACCAGAGAATCTGTTCCTGTGATGTTGGTTGAGGGATGGATATTGGTCACGACAGTGGGACAACTCCCCTGCTGTTCTTTGAACTAGTGCCATGGGAACGTTCACTTCCAGCCGGGAAGGCAGGTGTGGGCTAGGTTTAAAATTTCATCTGAAAAATGGCACATCTGTCCATGCAGCACCCCATTACGGTGCAGCACTGAGAGGGCCGGCCCAGATCCCAGTCTCCGGAGAAGCAATGAATTAAATTTGAGTTACCTGAGATCGCGGTTGGGTTTAAAAGCATTGTATTTTGGAATAACGAATGATACCTGTGTCCAGTGGGAAAGAGAGAGCGAGAGACAATCCCATTAACCCATTGGTATCTCTCCCTGATCAATTCTCACTTTAAGGAAGAGTCTTTGTGAGGTTTCAACTAAATGCTAAATTAGTTCTTGACTAATTCTAACACCAGATCGCTTTCATATGCAAGAACAAACGGATTTAGTAGGTGAGCCAGCAAGATATTCAATGGGCCCCAAATGAATCATTTAATTACACAGGCAGTAGTTAATCCTGCTGCTAATGGCTATTGTAATCAGTTGGGCCAGCCTGGGAGAGCATCTTAGTCCAAAGCAAAATAGATAGCTTAGCAAATTTTGCTCTTCGCTCTCGTATTCTCGCAAAATCTCTCTCTTTTTTTCCCCCTCTCACTGACTGTCTATCTCTCTCTCAGTCCTTCCTTCTCCCTCTTTCTCTCTCCCTCTGCCTTTGTAAGCCTCTCTCTCTCCCTGCCTCCCTCTCCTCCTGTCTTTGTATATCTCTCTCTTAAAATTTTTTAAAAATAAAATACTTAGAGGCTTGACAGGGTTCGAGGGGCCACTTCCTCTGATTGGAGAGCCGAGAACACAGGGGCATAGTCTTGGGGTGAGGGGTCGGCCATTTAGGACTGACAAGAGGAGAAATGTCCTCATTGGCAGGGTTGTGAATCTTTGTGAGTTCTCTACTCCAGAGGGCTCTTGGTGTCCAAGAATATTGATCTTTGCCCCGGGTCACTGTCCGTGTGAGGTTGACACATTCTAGTGCTCTGAATGCTCTGACATTGGATATATTCAAGTCTGAGATCAATAGCTTCTTTTTTTAAATATAAATTTCGAGTACTGTTGCCTTTTCTGATGGCTCTGCTCTAACTACGGCAATCAGTGGGGTTGCCCTCCTTTCTTTTGGTATCTATATTCTTAGAGTCGCCAGGTATCAAATGATACCACCACAAGGTTCAACCGGCTATCGATCAAAGAGCCAACAACCAGTTAGTTAGTTCAAGGTCAAGGGTACTTTATTTACACAAAATTAGTCCTGCAACATGAACTACTAGTTAACTACACCTATCGACTAAGCTGTGCAGAGGGACCTGGGTGTGCTGGTGCACGAGTCGCAAAAAGTTGGTGTGCAGGTGCAACAGGTGATTAAGAAGGCTAATCGAGTTTTGTCTTTCATTGCTAGAGGGATGGAGTTCAAGACTAGTGAGGTTATGCTGCAATTGTATAGGGTGTTGGTGAGGCCGCATCTGGAGTATTGTGTTCAGTTTTGGTCTCCTTACCTGAGAAAGGACATATTGTCACTGGAGGGAGTGCAGAGGAGATTCACCAGGTTGATCCCAGAGTTGAGGGGATTAGATTATGACGAGAGGTTGAGTAGACTGGGACTGTACTCATTGGAGTTTAGAAGGATGCGGGGGGGATCTTATTGAGACATATAAAATTATGAAGGGAATAGATAGGATAGATGCGGGCAGGTTGTTTCCACTGGTCGGGGATAGCAGAACTAGGGGGCATAGCCTCAAAATAAGGGGAGGTAGATTTAGGACGGAGTGTAGGAGGAACTTCTTCACCCAAAGGGTTGTGAGTCTCTGGAATTCCTTGCCCAGTGAAGCAGTTGAGGCTCCTTCTTTAAACGTTTTTAAGAAAAAGATAGATGCCTTTCTAAAGAATAAAGGGATTCGGGGATATGGTGTACGGGCCGGAGAGTGGAGCTGAGTCCACAAAGATCAGCCATGATCTCATTAAATGGCGGAGCAAGCTCGAGGGGCCAGATGGCCTACTCCTGTTCCTAGTTCTTATGTTCTTATAAGACAACCTGTACTTAACTTCAGGCACCCGGCTTAGGTCAGAGGAACAGTGGCCGTCGTTCGATTCTGGATCTATCAGGTCTGTAGGAGTAATTGCTGCTCAGCTGGGCTCATCCGTCTGGTAGCGGGCGTTTAACTTGGACTTGCTTCTGGTGGTGCTGCAATTGGAAACAGACGTACCCGGGGCGCCAGTTCCAAAAGAGGACGAACGCATAGCGGACTCTCTTCTTATACTTGGGGGTTTTCGCGCTCTTTTGGGCGGTCCTTCAGTTTGGACCCCACTAATTGGGTGATCCCCAATCACTATGTTCGATTTCTAACCAATAAATGGGCGGGTGTCTGGATGACTGGGCGTGTCCCAAGCGGTCACTGACCCCGTTGTTTACGCTTCCCTAGAACAGGGAGTGGCGCCAAAATGTCTGGGACTGTACCGGTCGCTCAAGTACCAGTCCTGTGTCTTGGTGGAGATGGGCCATCAAATTCTAATCGGCCCATCAAAATGCTAATTGGTCGGAATTTCGATACCGTCTGGACTCCTTGCAAATATACATTTCAGGCTCTGAGCCTGCCTGAGTCTTGCTTTGTCCATTTTACCCGCTAGGCTTTGCAGGTTTCTCTGTCCCTAGTTGTAAGTGGCCATCCCAGATGGCTACAGTACCCAATTCTTTTTTTCCTAATTAAGGAGCAATTTAGCGTGACTAATTTACCTACCATGCATATCCTTGGGTTGTGGGGGCGAAACACACGCAAACCCGGGGAGAATGTGCAAACTCCACACGGACAGTGACCTGAGGCAAAGATCAATAGATTCTTGGACACCAAGAGAATCGAGCGATACAGGGACACTCTGGGAAAATGGAGTTGATGTAGGTCTTTGTCCAGAATTTTATTGAATGGCAGTGCAGGTATGCCCCTAACCCGCTCCTATTTCTTATTTTTAAAATTTAGAGTACCCAATTATTTTTTTCCAATTAAGGGGCAATTTACTGTGGCTAATCCACCTACCCTACACATCTTTGGGTTGTGGGGGCGAAATCCACGCAAACACGGGGAGGATGTGCAAACTCCACACGGACAGTGACCCAGAGCCGGGATCGAACCTGGGACCTTGGCGCCGTGAGGCAGCAGGGGTAACTACTGTACCACCATGCCACTCCTTTTTTTGATAGAACTATCATCAGGTTTAAATGGTAAAAACAAAATAAATATTGACATTCTGGACACAGAAGGAGCGCACGGCTCTCTCGGTCAGCGTTGTGATCAATCAGCACGCACCTCACTTCGCTGGCCCTCGCTTTACGTGCAAATTATTTCAGTCGCGGATGGAAATCAGTGGAATGTTGCTGCTCTGTGCGTGGACAGCGGTCAACAAAGTATCTCGTGGGCCGCACACGGAATCCCGACGGGTATCACAGGCCACAGGTTGCCCACCGTTGCTCTATTCCATTTTCCCTCATGTACTTACTTAGCTTCCTCTGAACTTCATCTGCAGTGGGTGCCTCAAGTACTCCCTCTGGTAGCGACTTCCACATTCTCACTTCTCCATTTGTGTAACTGTGTAAAGGGGTCTCCCCTGAATTCCCGATTGCATTATTGGCATCTATCTTATTTTTAAGGAGGGAAGCATGGTGGCGCAGTGAGTAGCACGGCTGCCTCATGGCGCCTAGGTCGCAGGTTCGATCCCGGCTCTGGGTCACTGTCCGTGTGGAGTTTGCACATTCTCCCCGTGTTTGCGTGGGTTTTGCCCCCACAACCCAAAGATGGGTCAGATTTAGGACTGAGCTTAGTCACCTAAAGGGTTGTGAATCTATGGAATTCCTTGCCCAGTGAAGCAGTAGAGGCTCCTTCATTAAATGTTTTTAAGATAAAGACAGATAGTTTTTGAAGGATAAAGGGATTAAGAGTTATGGTGTTCGGGCCGGAAAGTGGAGCCGAGTCCACAAAAGATCAGCCATGATCTCATTGAATGGCGGAACAGACTCAAGGGGCCAGATGGCCTGCTCCTGCTCCTAGTTCTTATGTTCTTTTGTGCAGGCTAGGTGGATTGACCATGCTAAATTGCCCCTTAATTGGAAAAAATTAATTGGATACTCTAAATTTTTTTTTTTTTAATCTTATTTTTAAGGACTTTAGTTTTAGATTTGTTCACAAATAGAGGCATTGGGCTGGATTCTTCCGTCTCGCCCGCCGCCATGGGTGAGCTGCAGACAATGGAGAAATCCATTGACCTCGGTGTGGTGATATGCATCACTGTGAGTAATGGGGTTAATGTAAATACACATAGACTAGATAGACACTCGAGGGAGCATCAGAGACATGACACACAGACATTCAACCAATAGGTCAGTAAGATAGGATATGACAAATGGGCATTCAAGATACACACAGAGGTGACACTACCACAGGAGGGCATTACACCAACCCATATAAAAGGACACAGCACACATGCTCAGTCTCTTTCCAGTGGAGACACTCAGTGAGTACAGACACAGGGTTGATTGAACATCACACCCACCCCGTGGAATGTAGCAGACTGGTTCATCAGTCTGAGTAGCGATAGCAGGATTAACAATAGATCGAATACAAGTAGGAGAATTGTTGATAGTTTAATAAACGTGTTAAAGCTATCTCCAAGTCTGAACCTTCCTTTGTCCGAGTGCACATCAAGGAAGCAGCTTATGCTACGTCAAGAGCATAACAAAACATGGTACCAGTGAGTAACTGTTTAAATCCATATAGCTACAACTCAGCAAACAGGGACAACCAGCAACAACACCCAGGCAACATGATCGAGATTCCGGTTCCACAGTGGCTCAGGTGCCACGGCAATCTCAGTGCAAACTGGCGTGCATTCAGGCAAAGGTTTGAGATCTTCCTGGGTGCAGCCGACCTACAAGATGTGGCCGATGCTGAAAAGACAGAGCTTCTGCTCACCATCGCGGGTGCCAGAGCAGAAGAAATCTTCAAAACATTCAAGTTCTCCAAAGGGCAAAACAGGAGCGACTTCCAGGCAGTCCTGGACAAATTCGAACAATACTGCGAGGAAAACACAAACAAACCAACAGAAAATGGTAAGAGAGGCGGCAATACTCACCACGAGGCCAAGGTAACAAACGACAATTTTGATCGGCGGCCATCTTGGAAAAGGTACCGCACATGCGCATTTGAGAGAAATACGCAAAGTAAAGGAACCGTGATCTGCGCATGCGCAATCCATTCCTACGCTCTACGTCACAAGCATCATGACGTCAGAGGACCCGGACCATGGCCACTTAAATGGAAATGTCCCAAAACAAGAAAAAAAAACGTAAAGCCTCAAAACAAAATTCTTTCACCTGGAACGACAGCACAATGCCTGAAATTCGACCAGTAGCTGAAAGTAACCTCCGCAGAACCCTGCAACAAGCAGTTAGCATCGCCCAAAGAGATGATACAGTCCTTGAAGACTGTGACTCAGAACTTGAATTCTTCTTTGGACATCGCGAGCCCAATGCCAGCTCCGACACAAAACGTGATGATATGGTCCTAGAAGACTACGACTCTGATGATGATTTCATCATTGGCGATGGCGACCCCAGTACCCAATCCAACACAGACGCGGATGTGTTCTCGGATTTGAGGATCTTCAGCCCAGCACATATGACATCCTGACTCATGAGTGCAGGATTATGGTGCGGCCTGACACCAAGAGACAGAGAGCAGTCCAAGCCCACAAAGAGATGCCTGCTGCCACACAGAGAGTGGTCCACGCACCGCAAAGGGTCCCCGACTCCACACAGAGTGGTCCACGCACCACAAAGGGTCCCAGCCTCCACACAGAAAGCGATGAAAGACTCCACAGCGAGACAACTGCACGTCTCCACACAAGAAGTGACTCCAGTGACACAAGGCTCCACAGCGAGTTTGACTCCGGACGTGGAGCATCCAGAAACCTCAGAAGATGCAAGTGAACCTGCAATGACTCCGGATGGGGAGCATCCAGAAACCTCAGAAGATGCAAGTGAACCTGCAGTGACTCCGGACGGGGAGCGTCAAGACACCAAAGCTGATTCGGGTGAACCAGAAAGGGCTCCAGACGGGGAGCATCGACAAATCAAAGCTGACTCAGGTGAAACAGACCAGACTCCAGACGGGGAGCATCGACAAGCCAAAACTGACTCACGCGAAACAGATCAGACTCCAGACAGGGAGCATCGACAAGCCAAAGCTGATTCAAGTAAGCCGGACATGACTCCAGACGGGGAGCACCGCAAACTCAGTGACGGCACGCTCAAGGAGACAGCAGATGCCACAAAGCACGCTACACGAGTAACTGTGTGAAGGACTCGTATTATCCACAGAGTGTGGTCCTTGAGCGCAGCAAACAAGACAACAAAACCAACAAACACAACAACAACATTAAAGACAATAGCAAGAAGCGTACAAAAGGCAACAATGTCGACAACAAGCACGACAAAAACAACACCAATGGAACTACGACTGGCACGACATGGTACAACTCTACAAATGAGGGACACTGTTACTGCTCAGCTCAGTACAATGACATCCCATGGCAGGATGATACATTTTACCAATTCACGTTTGCTGCACTACCAACAGGCAACATGGCTTTCAAGACAGATTGCATACATCGCTACCACAAGCATCGGAAGAAAAAAAGACTCCAAATCAAACAACAAAGTGATGTGACCACTTCTTGGTTCCTTACGCATAGGGATACTGATGGCGTTCACAAGGACATGCCACCATCAACATCACCAACTCACCAACCAAACAAGAAAGACACTCGACCATAATAATTAATGGATTTTGGACTCATACATATGATTTGGACTTATTGTTTAATGATCACTGTTATCATAACTTGTACAGAGCATCAGTTATCTACCTGTTTTTTTGTTCAACTTTCTTTAACACTGTACAGAAAATATGTAACACGAAAAAAAGGGGGATGTGGTGATATGCATCATTGTAAGTACACAAAGGGTTAATGTACATACACTACACCTAGCTAGACACTAGAGGGAGCACCAGAGACATGACACACAGACAGTCAACCAATAGGTCAGTAAGATAGGACACGGCCAATGGGCATTCAAGGTACACAAAGAAGTGACACTACCAACCCATATCAAAGGACACAGCACACATGATCTTCCTTTTTCCAGTGGAGACACTCATTGAGTACAGACACAGGGTTGATTGAACATCACACCCACCACGTGGATTGTAGCAGACTGGTTAGTTAGTCTGAGTAGCTATAGAAGGATTAACAGTAGCGTTGAATCCAAGTAGAAGAATCGTTAACAGTAATAAACGTGTTAAAGCTATCTCCAAGTCTGAACCTTCCTTTGTCAGAGTGCACATCAAGGAAGCAGCTTCTGCTACGTCAAAAGCAGAACAAAACACTCGGGTGGGAATCTCCCGTCGCCGGGCCGACGTGGCCGGTGAATCCCGGCCACCTTCTCCACATCTACTCTACCAAATCCTTCAGATTTCTTCGATATCAAATTTATTGGTTCAGCCTCCTCTTTCCCAACGAAAAGAGGCCCAACCCGTTCAGCCATCCCTTTTGGTGACCAACCTGAGATCAGAAACTCTCCAACATGCCTGAGCCTAGGTCTGCTGCTCCAGGATACTGTATCGATGTATGGATACACCAATAGGGCAGCACAGCGGTGCAGTGGTTAGCACTGCTGCCTCACGACACCGAGGTCCCAGGTTCGATCCCGGCTCTGGGTCACTGTCCGCGTGGAGTTTGCACATTCTCCCCCGTGTTTGCGTGGGTTTCACCCCCACAACCCAAAGATGTGCAGGGTAGGTGGATTGGCCACGCTGAATTGCCCCTTAATTGGAAAAAATGAATTGGGTACATTAAATTTTTTAAAAACGAATATACCAAGTGGAGGTTTATTTTCACCTACTGTGTTCCCCATTGTGAGCAGTGCGCCTCACTCCTTGAAGCTGTACCATGTCCTGTCGCCTGGAGGCCTTTCTCACAGCCTTCGACCCACCTCTGACCTCCACCTTTCCTTCTCTCTCTGTCTCAATGCATCTGTCCCATTTGCCTGAGATCCTCACTGACACACCCCTCCTTGTTTCTTCTCCTTGGCTTTGAAGAACCCTCACAACCTGCCTTTTTTAACTGCTTCTAGCCTAATTCTTCCTCTGGCCGCTCCCCATTTTTATTTTATTTTTCAAAAATAAACGTTCCAATTAAGGGACACTTTAGCGTGGCCAATCCACCTACCCTGCACATCCTTTTGGGTTGTGGGGGTGGCACCTCTCGGACACGGGGAGAATGTGTGAACTCCACACGGACGGTGAGCTGAGGCCGGGATCGAACATGTGCCCTCGGCGCCATGAGGCAGCAATGCCGACCACTGCGCGCCGCTCCTCGTCTCCCCATTTTTGACATCTGTGTAACTTTGCCCCTGTCCGGCCCTGCCTCAGTCAGCTGCTGAACCCCTCAACCCATCCAGCAGCCTCCAAACCCGCTGCGTGTTTCCAGTGTTGCCCCGGCCTTGGCCAGCCTGCCATCTGCTACCCTCCATAAAATTAAACTTATTCGAAACCCTCCTCTACCCTGACTCGCACCAAATTCCCCTGTGCCCACTGGCTCCCGGTTTGGCAAAACCTCAATTTAACATGTCCTTGTTTACCCAATCTCTCCATGTCCGTGTCATCTCCTCCAGGCTAACCTGCCTCGGAGATCTCTAGTTTTTGGAAAGAGTTAATTATGGAGTTCAGTGACTAAACACAATCCTTCCGTGCCCCCCCCCCCCCACCATAAAACATTAAAAGGAGCTAATTTCCAAGCGTATAATCCAACTTTAATGAGCTCATGATGTTAATTATTAACATATTCGAACGTTGAGTTGCTAGAATTTAATTTGAGAGCAATTTGTACCATCAGAATTTACTGTTCAATTATTTATCTTGTGTTGGCTGAGCTGAGCGGCATTAAACATCGATGTATATAAGTAGAAAGTCCAGGAACTGTGTGCGGACTGCCTGAAATCCCTCTACTCAATGCAGTAAGGGACATGAGGACGAGGTTGGCCTGTTTTTTGTGCAATGCACAAACTGGGATATGGTAGGTGAAAGCTCCCCATCTCTCCACCACCAATGCAGATGGTGTTCTGCATTGTGGAACCTTCTCCTGAGCCCCTTTCCCTCCACAATCCCCATACCGACTGTCTCCTTGGTAACACACTTTTTAAAAAAATTGTTTCTCTCCCCCTGCACTCTCCAACATATTGATTACGTTGCTTTCAGAATGCGCTCCATCCCGTCCTCCCTATTAAATCAGTGATCGGCAGGAATTTCTTAAAAATAGAAAACCGGATCAAAGTGCTCGTGAATCATGAGGTGAAAATTAGGCCGGTGTCAGTCACTGTGGCTGTATTAGAGTGAAGCTCTGCTGTCAGCTCTGACATGTATCTCTGACAGGGTCATTGATACGAAGCAACGTGATTGTATTGATCCATGTTGAGCAGATTAGTGCATCAGTGTCGTTTCCCTATGATACAGTACCTTCCTGTTTAAAACAATGTGACCAGGAATGTAGACCCCCCTCTCCCAAAACCCAGTGCAGGTAAAATCACCTCGTCTTATTTTAATAATGATGGGTCTCTGTAAAGCAGCCATCATTGTCCGCACAGTCTTTGCAATCGCACTCACATGTACAGCAATTTCTGATGCACACTGACATTGCGCACACGTCAGTTACACACACTACGCATTTCACGCATTTTATGCACACAGATGTTACTCACACTACAGATGTTGTACACACTTCTGCAGGCATTGCTCACTCATACAGACGTGACACTCACCCATAGGCACACAGGGAAATTTACAAAACATGCACAGAGAACAGAGAGACACACATTACACAGAAATTCCCACCTATCGTGTGAACGTTACTTTCTGCCTTCCAAAGAGAGACTGATATAAAGAGGCAGACACACACATTCCATCTGTTCCCCTATTCAATAACAAATCTCGCTTTCTACCGTCTCCCTGACATTCACAGCTCTGAGATCTACTGTGTGGATTCTGCTGGAATGTTATGATCAGTATCTTGTACAGATTTTTAATGACTATTATTTGACCTGCTGCACTGCCAGTCATTAAGCGGTTTCATGATAAATCGACGGAGAGCCAGTAACTCCCAACATCTACTGGGGCAAGCCAAGCCTGCTTCTGAGGTAGCCATGCCAGACCTGCTCTTGGATCTCTGGTTTCCAAACCAATTGCAGCCGTTCCCTGGTATATCCACAGCTTTGGGTTGAGGGGGTGAGACCCACGCAGACGCGGGGAGAATGTGCAAACTCCACACGGACAGTGACCCGGAGCCGGGATCGAACCCGGGTCCTCGGCGCCGTGAGGCCGCAGTGCTAACCACTGCGCCACCGTGCTGTCCAGAGTTCTAGGATTTTGACCCTGTGGGTGTGTGGGTGGTCTACTAAAGAGATCCCAGTAGCTATTTCTCTGCTATAGGCCTCGGGAGCCTGTCCCCTTTGACAGTAGGCCAAGTTACCAGATCCCTCGAAAGACTCAGCACAGAGGATTCGGACAGAAATTGACCTCAACAGGATCGAACGGACCTCTGACTTCCGCAAAAAGTTAAAAGGAACACTTCCGGCTATTGCTATTTCACCTGATTCAGCCAACACAGAACCAAAGGCAGAGAACCACGGCAGATATATCGGGCATCATCTATCATCAATCCAAACAGCAAATCACCCTGATCCTGAACACAACTCCACACAAAACTCTTCAATAAAATGATCATCACTAACTAATGATATAGTTGATCAGTAAATCAGCCACAAGCAAGCGGCCTGTGGGTCAAAGGCTGTTTCTAAACCATTAGTGAGTTAAGGGACCTCTGAACGGTGAGGACGTTGGATAGATCAATTAGGCTGTGGCTACTAACCAGACCCCACCCCAGTTCCTTGTTGCGCTAGGCGGCTCTCATTGGGTGCAGAGTGGAGGGAACTATATCCCAGGCTGCCCTCTCATCCATTTCACACATGCCATTTTATGTAGAATTACAGAGAACAGAATTACACCATCCAACCAGTCGGATGCAGCGTTATAAATGGCAACCTTATATCTTTGTCCCTTTGTTTTGTATTCTTTCACAAGTCCAAGTCTTTCCTCCACATCTCACCTATTGAGCCCCTTCACAATTTCAAAGACCTCTGTCATCCCTCATTAATATCCACTTAAGAGGGCAGCACGGTGGCGCAGTGGGTTAGCCCTGCTGCCTCACGGCGCCGAGGTCCCAGGTTCGATCCCGGCTCCGGGTCACTGTCCGTGTGGAGTTTGCACATTCTCCCCGTGTTTGCGTGGGTTTCGCCCCCACAACCCAAAGATGTGCAGACTAGGGGGATTGGCCACGCTAAATTGCCCCTTAATTGGAAGCAATTAATTGGGTACTCGAAATTTATAGCAAACAAAAAATATCCAGTTAAGGACTTCATTTCCCCCATTCGCCCAGCAGTGGGCAGGGGACTCGTCATGCGGTACAACCGGAATGCAAACCCTGTTGGAGTTGCTTGTGGGTTTTGGGAGGGGCGGGGAGGGGGGGGGCGTGGTAGGGGAGGTTCCCCTTTCAAAACCACTCAATGCCACATCGAGGGACCTGGAATCAGGAAGGCAGGGACCCACTGAGAGCCTCCCTCTTCTGCCCTTGCTTCCAAACCCAATCCCTTGCAATCTCCATCGCGTGACGCCCATTCCACTGTCATTCACTTGACTCGTGGCCCTGGTCCCTCAGCAATCCTGGGCCCCTGGTTGGTGCATTTCGGCGGTGGCCACTGGCACTGCTGATTGGTCAACAGCTCTCGTGGGGTTGTCAGGTGGGGGGGTGAGATTTCTAGACCACTGTGCCCATCTGGCAATTCAGTTGGACTCAACATGGATCACTTGTCAGCTCTCCGGTGGGTGAGGACCTCCCCCCAGCCCCTCACCTCCATTAAATACTGCCCCTCATTTCTAGTGGATAGAGCCCAACTCATTTCCATCTTTCCTGACAACCATGCCGTCTCAGTACTGGTATCATCCTTGTGAACCGTATTTGTATCTGCTCCAGTGTCTCTGTATCTAGTTTGTTTTTCTTTCTGTTATGGGAAGAGGGTCTGGCAAGGCCAGCATTTGTTGTCCATTCCTAATTGTCCGTGAACATTTCTCGAGTTAAGAGTCAACCGCATTGCAGTGGGTCTGAAGTCACTTACAGACCAGGCCGCTTATGGAAGCGTCAGTGAACCAGATGGGTTTTTACAACAACCGACAATAGTTTCATGGCCTCCGTTACTGAGACTAGCTTTTCAATTCCAGGTTTATTGATTGAATTCAAATTCCTCCCACTGCCAGGGTGGGGTTTGAACCCTGGGCCACCGGATTACTAATCCAGTGACCGTACCACTACGCCACTCTCTCCCCATAAATACAGTGACCAGGACTGTGCGCAGTGATCCAAGTGAGGTCTAACCAGAGGAGAGATTTTCCCACCACGGAAATTGTCGCGGACTGATGGACCAGCAAGCGGCCTGTTGACTTCGGGCGGGAATTCTGGGAGTGGAAAGTTCTGCCACAGGATTCTATACAAGTTTAATGTGCTGGTCGATTCTATCTCTCCGGAAATGAAACCCAGTGCTCCATTTGTAGTCTTTATTGTGTTTTGTTGACCTGTGGTCCCGTCACTCGTCCAGTGGGGAAACAGGCGTGATGCAATGGGTGTGTGCTGTTCTGAAGATTCCACAGTCGATCCGATTGGATCTGTCTCCAGCGGGGAGGGGCTGGTTGTGATGTGCCCAGAGCACAAAGAGTGTCCATTTAATTTGACCTTTTCCATAAACCGCAGCTGCGCTAAAGCTTGGAAAACCCAAGTATCAAGATGCGAAGCACGGTTTAATTTCAGAGGTGTTAAATGTCGGAACAGCCAATTCCAAGAATGTTTTCCCATTGACGGGGGCTGGCTGGGATCAAAGGTCATGGATTTACGATCATTGGTATTAAAGCCAGACAGGACGCAGAGGAGGTCTTTCTTTACACAGCGAGCTGCCATGATCTGGAAAGCGTCTCTTGCAATGCTGTCAGATCAAATTCAAAAGTAACTTTGCAAAATGGAATGGGATAGGTTTTTATCAAGGACACAATTGCTGGTGACAGCAGCGAGGGATAACTCTTTTAAAGAGTCATAGGAAACGGGACCTCCTTGTGCGCAAGGATGAGCCTGATACAGTTTAAGGTGGTGCACAGGGTGCACATGACTCGGACGAGAATGAGTGGGTTCTTCCAGGGGGTAGCAGAGTGTGAGAGGTGCAGGCAGGGACCAGCGAATCACGTGCACATGTTCTGGGGTTCCAGGCGGGAGTGTTTGCGGTCTTAGCCAGGATAGTGGGGGAGGAGGTAGACCCTTTGGTGGTGATATTTGGGGTTTCAGAGAAGCTGGAGCTCATGGAGAGGAGGAAGGCCGATGTCGTGGCCTTCGCCTCTCTGATTGCACGGCGACAAATTCTATTAGAGCAGTCGGCAACGCCACCGGGGGGGGGGAAGCAGCCAGGCCGTACAACTTCTTGCGGCTGAAAAGATAAAGTATGAGTTAAGGGGCTCAGCAGAGGGGTCTGGGAAAAGGTGGGGGATGTTTGTGACCGTGTTTGAGGAGCTGTTCATCACGGGGGTGGGGGGTGAAAAAGGAGAGAAAGTTGTACAAAGTTGTACAGTTGATTGTTGGGAAGTATATTTCCCAGGTTGTTTATGTGCTGTAACCTTTGTTGATACATGTTTGTAATAAAATAGATTTAAAATATATAAAGAGTCATCGGATTGAGATTAAGGCTATTTGGCTGCACCATTACGGTTCAATGTGCTATTTGGTCAGGAGGGCTGTTTACAGCCCAAGAGATGTGAGCTGTTGTCCTGTGCACTGATGTCCTCTCTCTTTTCCCCCTTTCTCGCTGCAGTGGAACGATGTATGAGCTTGATGCAGTCTGGGACCCAGATGGTGAAGCTGAGAGGAGGCTCCAAGGGCCTAGTGCGCTTCTACTACCTGGATGAGCACAAGACCTGCATCAGGTGGCGACCGTCCAGGAAAAATGAGAAAGCCAAAAGTAAGTGAGGTCATCATCGCGCGACCTCCAGTTAAAGCAGAACCTTACGGTCATGCCGTGCCCACTGCACCTTCAGGGATGGTTCAACACCAACAACTTCCATTTGTGTAGCACCTACCAAACACGTGGAACGTCCCAAAGTGAACTGACAGCCAACAAATTCATTTCTGAAGCTCGGTCACTGCTGTCATCGTGACAATCGTGGCACACAGCAAGATCACACACCAGCACTAAATTATGACCGGTTAATCACAAAGGGCTATTGAGGTTCTAATCTGCATACATTTGGAACAGAGGCAGGAAAAAGCCTCCTATTTTTGGGGGTGGTGGGGTGGAATAAGTGTGCCTGGTGCCTGCGTTGGGGGCCGGGGAAATGATGTGAAAACGGTGGTCCGCAGTGTTTCGAGTCGATGCATTTCATAGGATCCTGATGAGCAGACTGTCTAATTACAGTTTAATTATTCACAGGCAGACATTTAAACAGGCGCATGTGATTTGTCCTTGGGTAGCATTTTATAACACACGGCCAACAAAGTTGTGCAATGTAAAATACCTTTTGATATAAACTGGGCAAAATCCTTCTATAAAATCGAAATGCGAGGTGATGAAGCTCCAGTTTGTAGTTGGTTCAGAGAGAATGGGGTGTACGGAGTCATAGCAACTCATGTGGAACACTGCAACACTGTGAACAGGTTATCGAAGGAAAGACAAACTGGCATTGGAGGCAGTCAGGGGACTCGGTTGATCCTGGGTATGGAGGGATTTTCTTACGAGGAGAGGTTGAGTAGGTTGGTCTTGTGCTCATAGGAGTTCAGAAGAATGAGAGGCGGTCTTATTGAGACATCTGGGATTCTCGGGGGGGGGGGGGGGGCCTTGACAGGGGTAGATGCTGAGAGGGTGTTTCCTCTTGTGGGAGAGTCTAGGAGCAGAGGGCAGAATCTCCAGAGTGAGGGGTCACCCATTTAAGACAGAGATGAGGAGGAATTCCTTCTCTCAGAGGGTAGCGAATCTGTGGAATCTTTTACCTGCAAAGGGATATAGAGGCTGGGTCGTTAAGGCTGAGATAGAGAGATTTTAATCAGTAAGGGAATCAAGGGTTATGGGGACAAGGCAGGAAAGTGTTGAGGATTATATCAGATCAGCCACAATATCATTGAATGGCGGAGCAGACTTGACGGACCGAATGGCCTCCTTCTGCTCCTGTGTCTTATGGCCATTTGTGGATGTCCCGAGGAATGGTACATTGATCGGTCACCCTGGGTGCCATGAGATGATGGTAGACCTTCTCCATGAAGTATTGGAGTCTAACTGCTGTTAGCTGGGCAGCGCTAGAATATTGGTCCAGTTACGTTGATTATTTGTCCATGTCAGGCTGGCCTGTGTCTTGCGGGGGAACCTGCGGACGGTGGCGTTCCCATGCTGCTTTTAATCTTGGTGGGAGAGACTGCGGATTTCAGAGGTGGGGTAAGTTTGACAGGGTACAGGGCACCTCTACGTAGAATGTAGAGCACAGAAGCGCACCATTCTTATAAACTGCGATGTGCCCCACCATCAGGTGGCCCGTTTTAGGGAGGGTGAGTGAGCGATAATGTGTGGGGCTCCCCTTCCCCTCTGCAAAAGAGCGCCGTGAAATCTTTCACGCCCACCTGAGACGAGTGAAGGAGTTTCAGTTTAATGTCACGTCTGCGCGCACCATCGGCGGGACTGTAAGACCTCACCCCAAGTCTCTGGAATGGGACTTGAACCCACGACCATCCGATCGGAGGGGTGGGAGTGCAGCCCGAGGAGCCACAGATCTTATCGGTGCGCCTGCCCAATGAGGACATTTAATAATAAAAACAGATGCAAATGAAGGGAAGAAGCACCACTAAAGATATTGCGGCAGCCGAGAATGTAAACTTGCGAGATTTACATTCCAGAAAGGATTTGAAGGATGATTGTAATACATTCTTTAATTTATTTGTTTAAAAGTGCCCACCAGAAGGCCCCGTGTCAGTTTACTCATTGTTATTTAGTAAGCAGATGCAGTGACTACTCTGTGTAATCATTCTGCAGAACCATAATCTCCGGGTTTATCCTTCAGCAGATTTAGTGGAAAAAAAAACCTGGTTATCACATCTGGGAGGTGCTCCAAATATGTTATTAAATAATGTGCTGAGAGAAAATTGAAAATTACATAACGAGCGATGGGAACAAAATCTCTCGCTCTCAGCATTTCAATTCAGCTGAACAACAAGCACCTGCATTTATATAGCAGCCTTAACGTTATAAAATATTCCACGGTGCTTCACAAGGGGGGAAATCAGGCGAAACGCGACACCCGGCTGCATACGGAGATACTCCGCTGGAAGACCTAAAGTTTGATTAAAGAGGTGGGTTTTAAATGGCGTGACAGGGTGTAGAGCATAAAGTAATGGCCAGGCCCCTGCCTCATAGGGCTTGTTCTCCCTTTGTCCAGGTGCTGCAGTGAGTGAAGGAAATCCGGATTTGAAATCTGGCAACTGAAGTCCACCTTGTCAGTGGTAATCATCAACTGTTAAAGGTCGACCCCATCAAACCTTTCCTCTTTAAAATGTGACTTCCACTTGTGGGACATTGAAAAGCTTACAGACGTAAATCCAATATAGTCGCTCATAAATCTGGTAGGAAATTTCGGAGAATCCTTTTTCTCCGGGAGTGTGAGAACTTTGAGCTCGCCGCCACAATGAATAGCAAAGATGCATATAAGGGGGAACTAGACAAACAGATGGGGGAGTAGGAAAGAGAAGGATTTTCTGACAATGTTTGAAATTGGGTGAGAGCAGGCCCATCTGGAGCATAAACTCCCACGTAAACCAACTAAGCTTAAATGACCTAAAATTAGAACAGAAAATTCTGGAAAAACCTAGCTGCCAACACGTGTCCTCGCGAGGCTGCAGCAAGAGCGTTGGGTTAAACACTGGCCCTTTAGCCTCAAAGACTAGAGGTTCAAATCTGACACAGGCTCACACAGGGACGGTAACAGGGTCGACTTGCATTCCAGAGGTCTGGCTTAATTGTCCTTGCGGATTCAAATCAATCTTGGAAACAGGAGGGGTGGAAATTCCCACCTGCCATTTCATTATGGTTAGCACTGTTGCTTCCCAGCGCCAGGGACCCGGGTTCGATACCCGGCTTGGGTTACTGTCTGTGCAGAGTCTGCACGTTCTCCCCGTGTCTGCGTGGGTTTCCTCCGGGTGCTCTGGTTTCCTCCCACAAGACCGAAAAACGTGCTGTTAGGTGAATTGGACATTCTGAATTCTCCCTCCGTGTACCCGAACAGGTGCCGGAGTGAGGCAACTAGGGGCTTTTCACGGTAACTTAATTGCAGTGTTAATGGAAGCCTACTTGTGACAATAAAGATTATTATTATCGCTGGCGAGGAGAAGCAGAGAGATCTGATGGATCTAGGGGCACTTGATGCCAAGACTGAGGACAATAAGTCTTCTCCCATAATCCCTCTTCTTATTGTGACGAGTGAAAAATTACAGAAAATAAAAAATCGCTCTTAAAATTATTTAAAAAAAAAAAGAAAGGCAGGGAGTGGGGCAGCAGGGTGGCGCAGTGGTTAGCACTGCAGTCTCACGTCCTCGAGGTCCCAGGTTCGATCCCGGCTCTGGGTCACTGTCCGTGTGGAGTTTGCACATTCTCCCCGTGTCTCCGTGGGTTTCGCCCCCACAACCCAAAGATGTGCAGGCTAGGTGGATTGGCCACGCTAAATTGCCCCTTAACTGGAAAAAATTAATTGAGTACTCTAAATTTATTTAAAAAAAAGAAAGACAGGGAGCGTCCCGACACAGACCCATCTCTTTCAAAGGGGGTTTTCTCTGCAGCAGATACACAACTTCCAGGCCTCATCCCTTCGTGAACTGGCTGCATAGATGCTAAAGATGCCCTGCTCCTCTATCGTACCCAGGCTGCTGTAGTCTCTGACTTTGATTGGGAAAACTCTGGAAGAGTCAGCAAGTTGTCATGATATGCAAACATGCAACCAATGAACACTCAGAATAGGACACAACCAATGGGCAGTCAGGACACTCAGAGGTGGCATCACCACAAGGGGGCATGACATAAACACTATAAAAGGGATGAGGCACCCACACCCGGCCTCTTTCCACAGACAGACATCTAGAGAGTCAGACAGGGTTGATCAGCAGCATCACACCCCAGCACGTGGCTTAGAGCAAGCTGCTACAGTTAGACTGAGTTACTGCAGTTAGATTAGCAGAGAGTCGAACTCATTTGAGAACTGTGTTAATAGTTCAATAAACACGTTGAACTCATTTCAGAGCCTGGAGCATCCTTTAGTTCAGACTGCATCAAGTAGCAGCCTGTGTTATCCGAAGCAGCATAACACAACAGTTGTGAGAATGGGAAAGAAGTTAATTGAAGTGGAGGTGCTGTGTTGATGCTCCTTGGGGCTGCATTATAATTAAATATCCTGCTTATCCAAGAACTGTTTGAAGTAATAACTTAATTTCTGATCAGCGCTTTGTGCTGTAGCCATGTTCCCTGGTAGTCCCCTGGTACAAATATTGATCTTGATAATAAAGAGAATAGTTCAACATTAAACACCTACTGAGCAAACTAATTATACCTTCTCATTTAGAAACATTTGTCTTTCTGCTTTACCTGTTTATTCTCTCACTTGAAATCTCCCTGGGTCATAAGAATGTAAAATAGAAGCGCAGAGGCCTTAATGCCCCTCAAGCCTGTTGCGCCATTCAGTAAAATCATGGCTGATCCCACCCCATCTCAATATCCCTTTTGTTTTACTCTAGCTTGGAGTATGGGGCCATTCCTTATTGCCCATGAGCGGGTGGTAGTGAGATGCCTTGCTGAACTGATGCAGTCATTTGATGCAGACACACCCATGGGGCTGTCAAGAATGGGCGGTACGGTGGTGCAGCGTTTAGCACTGCTGCCTCACGCCGAGGACCCGGGTTCGATCCTGGCTTCGGGTCACTGTCCGTGTGGAGTTTGCACATTCTCCCCGTGTCTGCGTGGGTCTCACCCCCGCAACCCAAAGATGTGCAGGGTAGGTGGATTGGTCACACTAAATTGCCCCTTGATTGGAAATAAAACAATTGGGTACTCTAAAATTAAAAAATAAATGAAAATAAATAAAATTTAAAAAAATTGCCCCTTAATTGGAATTTTTAAAAAATTTAATTTAAAAAGAGTTCCTAGATTTTGACCAAGAAACAGTGATATAATTCCAAGTCAGGATGGTATGTGAGGGCTTGTGATGGTGGTGTTCCCATCATCCCTTGTCTTTTTAAAAAAAATTTACAGTACCCAATTATTATTTTCCAATTAAGGGGCAATTTAGCATGGCCAATCCACCAAGCCTGCACATCTTTGCTGCCTAGCTCTGGATGGTATCGAGTTTCTTGAGTGTTGTTGGAGCTGCACTCCTCCAGGCAGGTGGAGAGTATTCCATCGCCCTCCATTTTGTTTTAAATTTGAGTCCTCAACCGCCACGCGAGAGTCCCGACTGGCCATACCATGTTAATTCCACACCGTCGGGAACTTGGCTGGTCGGCAGCGGAGTATCGCTGGGGGTGGCCTCTGGCAATGGCACCTCCAGCCACGTGGAGTAATTCGCGGACGCGCGGATGTTCAGGGCCTGGGGAATCGCCGGATTGGCGCCGACCCTGATTCCGTCGGGAAAGTTGATTCTCCGCTCCTGTGCCAAACGCAATTTGGGCACGGGGCTGCAGAGAATCCAGCCCCTACTCTCGGTTCAATATGCCGATTCCCCAGGTACCCGAGGTGTGGGATCAATCTCCTTTGCCTCGGAGAACCCGGCTGAGCGCCATTCAGGACTGGTCCCCGTAAATGGAATGGAACTCGTAAGGGTCTCCCAGGGGATCAGAGGCCCCGAGGCCCCCAGGTGCAAGCCCTTTTGGCAGGGTGGTACCCTGGCAATGCTGGTGCCAGCCAGGCACTGCCAGCCTGGCATTGCTACCTGGCTGCCAGCCTGGCATTGCCATGGTGACCAGGTGCACTGCCAGCTGGCAGGGGCACTGCCAGGGTGCATTGGGGGTGCCGGAAAATCTGTTACCCCCTGCTGCAATGAATGAGAATATTTCAAGAGAGAATTATTTTTTTAAAAATAAATTTAATGTACCCAATTAATTTTTTCCAATTAAGGGGCAATTTAGCGTGGCCAATCCACCTAGCCTGCACTTCTTTGGGTTGTGGGGGCGAAACCCACGCAAACACGGGGAGAATGTGCAAACTCCACACGGACAGTGACCCAGAGCCGGGATTGAACCTGCGACCTCGGCGCCGTGAGGCTGCAGGGCTAACCCACTGCGCCACCGTGCTGCCCCCTAGAGAGACAATTATAAGCCACAACGACAGAGTATGAAGAGTTGTGTCGTCACTGCAAATGAAAGATAATTTGGCTGAGGTGGGAACGATGTGGGGCCCTGCTCTGGTTGTGGCTATTGTGGGCCTGTCCCCTTCCGTAAATCACTTAAATCTGGACCCGTGGGAATATAGTCAGTAAAATAAATAAATCCAAAAAAACCTCAAAGCGGATAGGCTCTAACTGGGGGGCAGTCCTCAATCTCAGTGAGGCCGAATGCCTCTGGTGAGTCTCCAGTGCAGACTCGATGGGCCTCCTTCTGCGCTGTAAATTCTATGATTCTAACTCTCCCAATTCCCACACTCCCCCCTTCACCCCGCTCAGGCTCCACTCATCTACTTTAAAAGGAGTGAAACTGCACAAATCACACCTCTCATAATTGACACAATATGATTCGCTAGATCGGGGTAATCAACGAACGACACAGGCCATCATGTTCACATTTCAAACTCCCCTGCAAATCAAGATTATTAAAGCGAGCAGCTAATTTGCAAACTCAGTGCGGACGTCGCTTTCAATCTCTCGCTTGAGGACACACCCTGCCTGGGCCGCATTTCCGGAACCCGTCAGGATAGATGGCACACCGTGCAGCAGGATCTCAGCCACACGGAGACGAGCCCTCACCAAGGAATGTGCTCTTTCGAGTGTAAGAACCCTTTCCCTTTCCTCCACCGCGCTCTTGAAAGTAGCTCACGATTCTTAAAAGTGTATGCTGATAATGTGCATCACTGAGCCGGGACCTTCAGCCAAGATAACATTTTGATCGATAGCGGCCATCATCCAGATCAACACTGCACCAGGGGCACCGCCAAGGTGAGAGCCTGTAGGGGCAGCAACTGCACCACAGCAGCAGGGCACCAACCCCGCCGACTCCGACCGCCACACACAAACCAGGATGCTAATATTTTGGGCACCATCTAACCAAAAAATAGAGTCCGTTCTGGCGAGGGTTAGAGGGATCATCCCTGGCACCACAAGCACTGGGAATGATCTCACTGTCTAAAGGCAGTCTGTATTTTCAGGCACCAATGGGGACGCCCTTCAAGACCGCATTGGCGTCAGTTCCTGCACTGAGGGGCTCCAATGAGCAGAGCACCTCAGTGAAGGAAGAGGTCAGAAAATGGCGACCTGATCTCGCGACACCCCCCCCCCGATGCAACCCCTGGACATCCCCAACTCACCCGTACAGGGGTCCTCGGGACCCCCGCACCCCACCTCATACAGACAGAGCACCTCGGGGCCCGATTCTTGGTATGGGCACAATGCCAGCCTGCCACCCTCGCACTGCCAGGGTGGCACCCAGGTGGCACTGCCAGGGTGTCCAGGTGGCATCAGCAGTGACAAGGTGCCACCCTGCCCAGAGGCCGACTACCTGGGGGCCTGCGATCACGTGGGAGACCCCCCCCCCCACCCAATCGCCGTTCTGCCGAGTCCCCATTTGTGGCGCCCGGCTTTTGAGTTTTGTGAGTTTTGAAACTCACTTAACTCTGCGGGATTGGGTCCCGCCCATTGTGGACTGGGTCCTGATTGCCACGTCTCATGGGATCTGGTTAGATCCGCGAGGAGTAACAGCCGCCGGGAATCGTCCAGTCCCAATTCCGGCGGGACACGGCCGGTATGATCGTGTCTTTCATCTCGGCTCTTCCTCGCAAAAATGCCAATCAGGTATTTCCAGGGACATGGCACGAACCGTGTAGGCCAAGAAAAGACAAATTATGAAACCAGGATGACATAATGGATTAAAAGACAAGCGGGTCCAGAGCTCGCGAAAACAGGACTGCTCCCGCGTTCACATCACGTGACCCCCCACCCCCACCCCCCAGAACCACCAATGGCCTTCCCATGTCCTCCAGTAGATGCAGTGGCAGTTCTCACTTTGAGCCTCCCTGGCTGTTGCTATTTGGGTAAAAGTAGCAAACGCAAAGGTCCCACAGACTCGGCAGTCATACAGAAAAGCAAAATACTGCAGCTGCTGCAAACCTGAAATAAAACAGAAAATGCTGAAAATACTCAGCGGGCCTGGGCAGCAACTGTGGAGAAAGAAGCAGAGTTAACGTTTCAGGCCATGGACCTCTCCCCCTGGATTCTAATGAGATGATACTGTTTTTGCCAGTGTTGGTTGGGAGATGGACGTTGGCCACGGCACTGCGAGAGAACTCTTCTTGTGATAACATCATGGGATCATTGACAACCACCTGAACCATGCAGATGAGGCTTCAGTTTGATGTCCCTTCCTAAGGAAGGCATCACTCTCTGCCTGCTCGGAGAAGGAGGTCAAGGAGCCAGCGATCTCAAGAGTATAACTTACAGTGGATTTCTGGGTAACGTTCTTGTCTCTTGGGTCCAGATGTTGTGTGTTGAAGCCGAGCTGTAATGGAGCACTGAGAGACTGCTGGACCGTCTCAATCAACATCACCACAACAGATTGCCTGGTTATTATCACATCACTGTTTTGGGATCTTGCTGTGTAGATTTGGTTGGCCAATTACAACAGTGACCACACTTCAAAAGTACTTTTTTGGCTGTGCAGTAGTTTGGCCTGTCCCGAGGTTAGAGTCATAGAATCACATAATGCAGAGAAGACGCTTTGGCCCATCAATCGGCACTGACAAAACTACCCTAAATCTACACTAGTCCCACTTTCCAGCACTTCGCCCATTGCCTTGATAGTTATAAATGCTCAGCACGTACCTTTTAAAGGTTGTGAGGTTCCCTGCCTCTACTCCCCTCCCTGGCACTGCATTCCAGACTCCCATCACCCTCTTGGTGAAAAAAGCTTTCCTCAAATCCCTCTAAACCTCCTGCCCCTCACCTTAAAATTATGCCTCCTCCTTATTGACCCTTGAACTAAGGGAGACAGCTACTTCCTATCCACCCTGCCCATAACGCTCATTATCTTAAACACCTCAATCAGTCCCCTCTCAGCCTCCTCTGCCCCAAAGAAAACAACCCAGGCCTGTCCGGCCTCTCTTCAACCCCTTCCATCTGACTCTCTCACTTAATGTTCACTCCCTTTCTTCTCTCTCCTCCCACTTTTCCCTTCCATTCTTCTTCCGGTTCCTTCACCTTGTGCCTTCTTCAATACCCTTCATCCTCGAGGCGGCATGGTGGCAAAGTGGTTAGCACTGCTGCCTCACGGCGCTGAGCATCCGGGTTCGATCCCGGCTCTGGGTCACTGTCCGTGTGGAGTTTGCACATTCTCCCCGTGTCTGCGTGGGTTTCACCCCCACAACCCAAAGATATGCAGGTTAGGCGGATTGAACACGCTAAATTGCCCCTTAATTGGAAAAAAAGAATTGGGTACTCTAAGTTATATATATTTATTAAAAAAATACCTTTCATCCTCCACCATTAATCTCCACTATCCCTCGCCCCTCCTCTCTTATAACAGGATGTGCTCATCCCCACTACCTCCCCTCCCCTATTCCTATCCCTCTCAATTCTCCTCCCCCCTTCCCTCTTCTCTGCTGTCACCATGCATCTCTCTGACCCCTCCCCTTCAACCTCCCTCCATCCTCATTTTTCTCTGCTGCCTCTCTCCTCTTCTCTAACTCCTCTTTTCCTAATCCCTTCCTCTCCTACCTCCTTCTCTCTTCCCTTTGCCTCTCCCTCCCATTCTTTCCCTTCCCCTCGCACCCCCCCTCCTCCATTACAACATGACATCACACCGGCAGGGGGGGCATTATCAGCCTCATACCAATTAAATGCTAACAAACTCAGTTGACAGCTCTCCAAGGCGGCTCTCGGTCTCTGAATGCGCTGTCGCTCGTTTTAAAGCTGGGAATGGATTGGTAGTGGGAACAACAGAGGACAATACTGTTCTTCACACTCCTTGAGTAATGGCATAATTACAAACATATTAGCCTGTAATTGTACTCCGAGTGACCAAGATTCAATGTGGCTGGGTGTAATAAGGCTCTAATCAGTAACAATTGTTTACAGCATATTGAAGAGATACACAAAAAAACTACACAGTATAATAGCAAAGGAATTATCAATAATTAACAGCAGAATTACTCCCTTCCTAGGGAAGTGGGATTAGGGTAGGTGCTTAATGGCCAGCACCGATACAGTGGGCCGAAGGTCCTCTTTTAATGCTGTAAAACCAATTAAACCACCCCAGGCCGCCTGGAAACCCGCGGGTGGGGGTGCCCTGCCTGCGGGAGCAGAGAATCCCGCCACCAGCGAATGGCTGGATGATCCCGGCCTATGACTCTTATCATTGGTCGTCAAGTGACCTAAATAAATTTTACGATAAAATGAAAGCTTGCTTTCATTATATGGACACGTAGAATACTGGGAGACTGTTGCAACGCTCCTCCCCAATCTTCAAACACCACTACCAATAACCTACCCATCTGTTACTCAGGGTTAGCTTGCACTGTCGAGCAGCACAGCAGGAAGTATTCCTGGTGTGTCATTGAGGAAGAAGCAGTGTGTGACACCGGGAATGTGACAGGGACCTCGCCCAAATTCAGAAGGGGAATCTTGTTGAAAAGGGAACATTTGCAGGACCGTGGGGATTGCGCAGGATGGGGAAGTGGAGCTTTCAAAGAGCCAGCACATGCACAGTGGGCCATGTGGGATCTTCCTGTGCTGTATATTACATGACAGGAGCAAAAGAATTGTGGACAGACGATAAGGTGTATTCCCCATTGTTTGCACCTTGGCAATGAGGGTTGATTGCCCCCTCGGATCCAGTGTCATCATGGTGGAGAGGGGAGGGGGCATTGGATGCTGGGGGGCACAAAGCTGAGAGGCAATGGGCCAGGAAGCCTATGGACTTCGCAAGGACACTTTCCAAAGAAAGCAATTGGACCTCTTCTGCTAGGAATAGGCAACAAAACATGCACAATTGGGCCAAGTTTCAGAAACCTCGCCCATCTGATTCCAATCCTTTTGAAAACCTCACCCGAAAGACAACACCTGAGACAGTGCAGCACTCCCTCAGTGCTGGGAGAGTCAGTTCATGCTCAAATCCCTGGAGTGCGACTTCAATGAACATGTTCTGACCCAGGAGGTGAGTGGACCGCCCAACGATTCTGGGCTAGCCCTGCCTAAAAATGCAAGGGACTTTTGACCTGGGCCGAGAGGGATTCATGTGATCAACAGAATTCTGGCTGAGTGGAAAACGTGCTGATATTCCACCCATAATTCGACCAGCGAATTTAGTCCGACTGGCCAAGGCTGGGTCATTGGTGTCAGAAAGCTAATCACATTCCCTCCACGGGCCTTGAAGTGAGACAGACGCAGGGTGTCGCTCCTCTCTTCACAGACCTGACATTGCATTTTCAGCAGAGTCCCAGAAAAGCAGCCACCACCCCCCCCATGCCCCCCACCTCCAAATCCATTTCTGAGTGAGATATTGGCCAGTGTTTAATCAAGTGTGATTTTATAACAGGAGAGCATAAAGTCAGAGGCTTTCCGTCAGCCTGTGCTGGATTTAAAGCCAGGTTTGAGAGGCCAGTGTTCTAACGCCTGTGCCATCCAGTTACCATGGCAATAAGTACTGCTTAAAAAAATATATATAGCTCTTTAATGTTTGAAGTGAGTGACAAGCAAGGTGGAAATGGGAGCAGCTGTAGCCCAGTATGTAACAGACTGTTCCAATCTCTCCCCAGTCTCACCCCCCTCACTATCCCTGTGGCCTCCTCGGGCTCACCAGCCCTCCAGTTCTGGCCTCCTATGCATCCCAGATTGGCACTGCTCATCGCTGGCGGCCATCCCTTCAGCTTTGTGGTGTGGTCGACCACTATTTATTCCTCAACCAACAAGCACATTGTGGGGTCTTGCTGCGCGCAAATTGTCTTCCATCTTTCCCTACATCAGCACAGCTCTAAAGTGGGTCACCGGCTGTCAGATGCTTTGGGGCATCCAGAGGTCAAGCATGATCACTTTCTGATTGTGATACGTTGATGCTATGGTCACCTTGTCTTCCATTTTTAAAATGCCATGGTCTTGTCTCTGTGCACAGTTTCAATCGATGCTATTCGAGAAGTGTGTGAGGGAAAGCAGTCGGAGATCTTCCAGCGCTACCCGGATGGCAGCTTCGACCCAAACTGCTGCTTCAGTATTTATTACGGGGACCACATGGAATCCCTCGACCTGGTTTCCTCAAACGGCGAGGAGGCCCGAACCTGGATTACAGGCCTCAAATACCTCATGGCGGGGATCAGCGACGAAGACAGCCTATCGAAGCGGCAGAGGACACGCGACCAATATCCTTTCCGACGTCGTCTGTCAGCCTTCCGCATGGTTCCGACCCTTGCCTTCTTTTTAATACATGACAAAAATTGTTCCAGAAAGCGTCCTTCCCTCTTGGTGGGACGGTGGGAGGGGTTGAGTCCTCTGATTGGATGAATTCAAGGAGGTATCATCACCTGACTTCCCATCTTCCCATCTCCACATTCCACCCCCACCATTGGTCACCTGTCCTTAATGGCTGCCTCCTTCCCACTGCCCATCATTACCCTGATTGGATGATTTTATGACTTTCAATCAAAGGGTCCTTTCCCCCCATTTCCAATATTTTATAATTAATAACTAAAGGTGTTTGGATAAAAACTCTCTTTTTATGAGCCTTTGATTTTTCTCCTGGGTTTCTCCCAATAGTGACCTGGAGATTATAGTCGTGACAGCACAGAAGGAGGCTATTTGGCACATGGAGCCTCTCCCAGCTCACTATTGCACAACTTAATCAAGCCCATACCCTCGCACTATCCCCATAGTCCTATTTCGCTCAAGTGCCCATCCAATTTCCTTTTTTAAATTATTGACTGTCACCGCTTCCATCAGCCATGTAGACACCGAGTTCTGGGTCATTATCACTCGCTGTGTAAAAATGGCCTTCCTTGCATCCTCCCTGCATCTTCAATCTGTGTCCCCTACTCCTCGTACCATCAACGATTGGGAACAGCTTTGATTTTTTAACCCTTAATTCCCAGAGTTTCTCCAGGGCAGAGCTGGAACTTTGACAGCCCCTACTGTCATAACCCTCACGAGGCCCAGGGCGAAACCATTATCGACCTCCCCGTGGGGTTCGTGGAGTACAAGCTTCCCAGGTAGGGGTCGGAGCTCACCTGGCGTGGGGCTCGTTAGAACTGAACATAAAAGCCGGCCCGAGCAGGGACAGGCATATTGGTTGTCCCAGTGGGAGATTGTGGATGGCTACTGCCGTGGGAAGATGGTTGTTCAAAGTAAAATTAATCCTTTGCTTCCTACCGCTGGCTTCCTACAAGGTTTCGAAAGCCGAACGCAGACGTCCTGGGCGGGTGGTTCAGAGTTTGGGGGTGCAGTTACTTTGGTGACCTGGCCTGAAGCTAGAAACAACACCCTGGTCAGGCCATTGTGTCCCATTTAGGCTGGCACTTAGGGAAGGAAGCGATGAGGGGGCATGTTTAATTGTTCTGAATAATTAAACTTCCAAACTCTGTGGGCTATACAGGTGCAATATAGTTAAATCCACATTCCCATTCATTTATATTTATTACATGCTGTGCATACAAAGTGGTTTGGTGTTCTCACTCAGCACCTAATCAGCAGTCAGGCAATGCCGCGAACATGCATTCCCAAGCCTTCGACTCATAAAATTCAAACAGGGCAAGGCAGCGGGGTAGAAGATATAGTCGCAGGTTGAAAAAGGGCCCCATTGTGTTCCTGTGTTGCGGGGGGCAGCATGTCGTTGGGATTTCCGGGGGACAGAATTCGTTCTCTAGCAACTGCAGCACAGTCAGGAGAAATCCTTACCACAGATTACAACGAATGGCTGGAGAATCCAGGTTTTAACTCCCCAGCACCGGACAGGAAAAGCTTTAGAGTAACCCTCCTGATAGGTACAGAACGATACAGCTCAGGATGTGGCTAATCAGCCCATCATACCTGTGCGGCTGTCCCATGGGGGGGGGGATTCCCAGTAATCCTACTCCCCGATAATAAAAACAGAAAATGAGGAGCGGCACATGGCACAGTGGTTAGCACTGCTGCCTACAGCGCTGAGGACCCAGGTTCAAATCCCGGCCCTGGGTCACTGTCCGGGGGGAGTTTGCACATTCTCCCCGTGTCTGCGTGGGCTTCGCCCCCAAAACCCAAAGCTGTGCAGGTTAGGTGGATTGGCCACGCTAAATTGCCCCTTAATTGGAAAAGAAAATTATTGGGTACTCTAAATTTATTAAAGAAAACGCAGGAAAATCTCAACAGGCCCGGCAGAGGGAGGAACAGAGTTAACTCCTCGAGTCCAAATGATTTTTCCTCAGAGCGCTATTGTGCTTTTCCAGCAGTTTCTGTATTTATTTCGGGTTTTCCAGCATCCGCAGTATTTTGCCTTTCACCCCTGCCCACCCCCTCTCAGGTGACTCATTTGGATTGAGCTTTTCGCCAGGTTGCCAAACCTGATTGGGCCTATTCCTGGAGCTTTCATCACATGGCCGCTATTCACCCGCCCCCCGCCTACAGGCCCCCACCATTGGTCACTTGACATGGCCGAGGACAGGACACATCATTTTATTTAATTTTCCTCCTGGTTTTATTGTTTTGCTTGCGGCAGTGATCTGGAAATGAATCTTTAATTCCTGGAGGGTTAGCAGCCCCTAGATTTACAAGAACTCCCTCTTCCTCTCCAAACAGTCTGATTAATTCTGTTTTGCACCAGCTCTTCTTGGCGATTTGACTCTGAGCTATTTGTGTTTAATATTGAAGACTCCCGCAGTGTCGAATTTCCTGCACCTATCCTTCTTTTTGACCATTTATCCGGAGGAGCCTTTCTTCCCCACTCAGCAAGTCAGTGTGCTCCATAGTTTATTGGAAGCTCAGTGCTACTTGATGTTAATGTCACTCTCATTACTATTCATGGCCATAAGGCAGGGAGATAGAAACAAACGGTCCAGCGGCCCATCTCATCACAACACACTCTTCACGCTGGCTAAAGGTGAGAGCAGCTTCCTGCTTGTTAATGGATATCCACAGCGGAATGGGCAAAACAAAACAAATCAGAGTTCCGATAACCTGCCAGTGAGATGCAGCCGCGGGCCCTTGCTCCCAGCTTCGTTGATTGAGAGCAGGTCAGAGCAGAACCTGTTCCTTTGGGACATGTCAGACAAAAAAACGCAACGGAGGAAGAGCTGAACATCACTGAGAGTTTGGTGCATTGGAGGGAAGCCGCACTCTGGTGAACTCCATTGTCTGTATCTTAAGGAGAGTTTATAAGATTGGATCAGGCGGCACGGTGGCGCAGTGGTTAGCACTGCTGCCTCATGGCGCCGAGGACCCGGGTTCGATCCCGGCTCTGGGTCACTGTCCGTGTGGAGTTTGCACATTCTCCCCGTGTCTGCGTGGGTTCCGCCCCCACAACCCAAAGATGTGCAAGGTAGGTGGATTGGCCACGCTAAATTGCCCCTCAATTGGAAAAAAAGAATTGGGTACTCTAAATTTACTTTTTAAAAACTGAGAAGTCCAGAAAGTGCACAAAACCCTATTTAATAGTTCAAACTCTCGCACCATCTTTTTACCGCTCTATCTCTCACCCAATCACTCAATTTCTCAGCGTATTCTTTAATCCAGTCCTATTGTCTCCCTCAATCCCTTCTCACTGTATCCCAATCTCTTCCCAGTCTCTCCCTCAATCCCTTATCAGTGTATCAGTGACTCCTTTTTATCCTATCCCTCAGTCCACCTCATTGCATCTCCTTCTCCCCATATTTTCCCGTCCCTTGTATCCCACAATCCTTTCTCGCCCGCTTGGCAATCCCTCGCCTCAAATCCTTCAGCCTCTTCTCACTACATGTCAATTTCCTTAACCTCTCCCAGTTTAAAGTCCCGGAACGATGGTTCAGTGGCCCAGTTTGATATCTGGGTCCGTCAGACTCAAATTGATTATTTTCCTGCTCAACATGGATTAAGGAGGGGCTGCTCACCCCCCTCAGGCCCAGCTTCCTGTGTAACGTACCCAAAGTCTGACCCACTCCACTGGCAAATACTCCCTGATCCCTCACGGGAGTCAAGGAAGATGAGGCATAGTTTTCAGTATTGCCCTTAACTTGTTATTCACGTGGCTAAAGCAGACATTTGCGGAGGCAGATAAGAATGGGGACGGCTGCCTGAGTGTTGGCGAGGTCCTGCAGCTGATGCATAAACTCAACGTTAACCTGCCGCGCCAGAAAGTTAAGCAGATGTTCAAGGTAAGAGACTTCTCCGGCAAATTCCATTCACATTTTCCAAATCTTAACCTACAATCCTGGCGTAATCCATCATCTCCCCTCCCTACGGGGGTAATAAAGAATTTGCCTTGCTCTAGCGCCGTTCACATCCCTTAGGATGTCCCAAGGCCCTTTACAGCTACCAAAATATTCTGATGTGTAGTCACTGTTTTAACGTAGTATTTGCTGCAGCCAAAATGGACACATTAAGCTCCTGCACTGAATGATGGGATATTGACCAGATAATCGGTTTTAGTGATGTTGGTTGAGGGGTAGAAATTGGTCAGGACCCTGGGGAGGACTCCCATATCCTTCCAATAGTGTCCATGGAATCTTATACTTTCACTTCAGACCAACATTTTTGGCTCAGCGCCAATTTTTGTCTGGTAAACGTTCAGGTTTTGCTACGTTAAAGGTGCTACCCAAATGCAGGTTGTTCTTGTTGTTGCCTGAACGGCCTGCGTGCACAGCTATCAAATAGAACAGGTGCCAACCGGTCCCTTATGCAATCCAGATGCATGCAGATCACCATCAGAGTGCAGAATATTTTGCAGTATTACAACTATCTACTTTCTTCTCTCGGTCCGAGTTCTATAATCTTGCTGCGCCCTCACTCACACCAATGCAATGAAAGCACTGTGATTCGGTTGAATAATGGGCACATTAACAGGACGGCACGGCGGTGCAGTGGTTAGCGCTGCTGCCTCACGGCGCTGAGGGATCGAACCCGGGTCACTGTCCGTGTGGAGTTTGCACATTCTCCCTTTCATTGAAAAAAAAGGAATTGGGTGCTCTAAATTTTTTTTTTTAAGTGGGCTCATCAGCATTGGCGGGCAATGGTTTGAATAGACAGGTACTGGCAGATATGCTCGTTTCGATGATCAGACGCTCAACCTAACCATCTTCGAGAAACTGCTTCCAGAGACAGTGAGTCAACTATAAATACCAGACTGCAATGCTTTGAGTTAAGACGCACATTTGGGTAATGTGAATGCTGCTCACCTGGATCAATCCAAATGATAATGATATCATTCGCTCTCAACTAACCAGGAATGATGTGAGGTGATCCGTGCTTATTACAGCTCATTTGCAAGGATCACATTGAAATGCCTCTTGAGGATCAAAATGACTGGGAGGTGGCACTGGGAATGGAGAAGTGTTCAAAGGCGAATTTGAAATCCACTTTTAATGGCTTGTGTAAAAAGTTTATATAATCATTCATAATAGCTGCAAAAAGACCTACGCAAGTTCTCAGATTTGATTAGAATGATTTACAATGGCTGCATAAAGAATTAGCTCAGTTATAAATGTGGTCGGAGCTGCTTTTCGGAGTGTAGTCTCAAATCCTTCCCACATTATTTAATCTCCTTAAATAACTGCCAGCAGTGCTAGGCATGGAGGAGCCAATAGATATTTGTCTTTGAAAGGAAGTTAAAACTTCCTATGTGAAAAATAAACTTGGGTTACAATCTGGGCACTCGACATATAAGGACTGAAAAGGTTCAGTTATGAGAACAAAGCATTGCACAGACAAGCGGTCTTATAGAATAGAATCGTAGAATCCCTACAGTGCAGAATGAGGCCATTTGGCCCATCGAGTCTAAACCGACCCTCTGAAAGAGCACGGTAGGCCAACTCCTCTGCCCAATCCCCGTAACCCCACCTAACCTTCGGAAACCAAGGGGCAATTTAGCATGGCCAATCCACGAAACCTGCATATCTTTAGACTGGGTTAGAAAACCGGAGCATCCGGAGGAAACCCACGCAGACGCGAGGAGAAAGTGCAGACTCCACACACTGCTGCCTCACGGCGCCGAGGTCCCAAGTTCGATCCCGGCTCTGGGTCAGTGTCCGTGTATGGTTTGCACATTCTCCCCGTTGTCGTGTTGGGTGTTCCGACACAGAAACGAACCAACACGGCTGGAGATGGTACAACTCTGTTTTATTATTCTGTACAATAACAACTGTTAACTTCTGGCTGTGGTTCGTACTTCACCAGTTAACCTGTGGACCCAGCCCTAGCACTATCTTAGTGAGGCACTCAGCACATGGTGTATGTCTGAGTGGCACGCTGTGAGCTCTGTGCTCTGAGCTATCTCCTGTTAGAATGAGCGGGAACTGTGGTGTTCCCTGTTTTATAGTGCGTGTGCTCTCACTGGTGATTGGCTGTGATGTTGTGTGTGTGTTGATTGGTCCGTCTACCTGTCCATCAGTGTGTGTGTGTGATTGCACCATGATATGTTAATATGGATATCATGACACCCGTGTTTGCGTGGGTTTCGCCCCCACAACCCAAAGATGTGCAGGGTAGGTGGATTGGCCACGCTAAATTGTCCCTTAATTGTAAAAAATGAATTGGGCACTCTAAATTTAAAAAATAAATGAGAACAAGGCTGTTCAGGGGTGATGTCAGGAATAAATGTTTTTCATACAAACGATAGTGCAAGTCTGGAATTCGCCACCCAGGAAACCAAGGCCGGGTATAAAATCTCAATTGAAAATTTCAAAACTGAGATTGGGCAAGAGTATTATGGGATACGAGACATGCCAGCTAAATGAAGCTGGGCTAGAAATCAGCCAGGATCTGATTAAATGGTGCAACAGACTTGAGAGGCTGAACAGCTTCCGCCTATTCCCTTGACAGAATGATAATTGAGACTTTCTACTGGAGATTCCCAAAATGGTGCAGCAGGCTGTAAAAACGTGGAATAGTGGTTTCAAGGTTGATCATTGAAAAGCAAAACGTATTTAATACTCTCCCCCCATTCCATTGTAGAATGCTCATCAATCTGGCGCTTATTATTTTCACGATCTTTCTCCCTCTACCAACGTCCAGCTTCCTCCACTCCCAATATCTCACCAGCGGTTGGTATTAATCCTGTCCGAGTCTGTGAAACTCCTGCTCTGACCCTATCCTCACTCTCCCTGTGCTTTCCCAGCCAGGATCACTGGGATCCGGGGAGAAGGTCCATCTGTTCAATGCAGACATCATTTGGCCGACCGTATGATAAGGCAGCCATTTGCAGGACAGGTCAGAGATCAAACCTGGGACTTTAGGATCTGTACGGGTCCCAGGACACAATTCCATCCAAGCCATTTATTGAGCTCGCAATCATTTCTCCACATTTGTATTCCTTTTTAAAAAAATTTAGAGTACCCAATTCATTTTTTCCAATTAAGGGGCAATTTAGCGCGGCCAATCCACCTACCCTGCACATCTTTGGCTTGTGGGGGTGAAACCCACGCAAACACGGGGAGAATGTGCAAATTCCACACGGACAGTGACCCAGAGCCGGGATCGAACCTGGGACCTCGGCGCCGTGAGGCCGCAGTGCTAACCCGCTGCGCCACCGTGCTGCCCCATATTTGTATTCCTGGTAAAGACTGATAATTGTGGTAAAACCCTCATTGGGTTGGGTCTGTGCAATTTTCTGGATGGAAACCAGCCACGTGGGAACCTGTGGTTGTTTAAAGCACAACTCAGAGTGGATGGGAGAGATCGACGCAGGTTGGTGCTGGATGGAGCTGTCTCCAGCCATTACTCTGGGTTTCAGCTGCTTACTGATGGGGGAGGGAGAGGGGATGGGGTGGGGGTGGGAGAGATTGGTTGAAAGCGATTTCACGAGTAACGTCGTACCAAATTGAAGTTTATTGAGCATTTGCTATGTGATGTGTCCTTAATCCAGACATTCTTTCAGTGCACAGCCCCAGTGTGTCTGTCAGTTTCCCAGAGGACGGGGAGGTGCTTGGGGGTGGGGGTGGGGGGGGGGGTGGGGGTGGGGGGGGGGGGGGTGGGGGGGGTGGGGGGGGGGAGAGTGCGTGTCGCAGTGGTGAGGGCAGAGGGGAAGCCAGGAATTGGTTCTGTAAATCAAGTCAACCTGATGAACAGAGGGTACCTGCCTCCTTCACCCAGTGGGCTCTCTGTATTTCCTGCCCTCTCCCCCGTACCTCCTAGCAATGCAAACGCATTGATAAGAGATAACAGGCACTTGCCAAATTGTGTAAAATCACAGTTGATGTAAAGGTTTTGCTTGAGGGCCCCTTGTAATATTGTCTCATTTCTTCAGTCTTTACAGAATTGCACACACCATTAAGTAACGACTGTACTTAATAGCAAGTGCCATATGTCTTCACCCAGCCCAGATGGTTGAGCTTAACACATAATCAGAAGTGTCGTACGGTCTATTAGAGGAGCGTTAATCCTTGTTATTGCACGTTTCACATTGGTTTCCATGCGACACACAATTGTTTTCTGTGGAGTTACATGTTTTAAAACCTGGGTTTGGGTTAAACCCTCTCCCCTGCCCTCAATGAGCCAACTTGTATCTGTTGAGTGCCTGGTTTTATATGACCATGTCTCCCCTTCCGTCTACTTCATCCTTTATCCCTTGCTTTAGCTCGGCTAATGAGAGCTAAGGATAAACCAGTGAGCAATCCAGACCTCAGTGATCCAATCTCTGACCCTGTAACCCAGCTAATAGATGACAAGCCTCATCACTCATTGGTGCTGACAGGCAGCAGGCGATTGCAAACCACAGTTCAACCTTTATCTCTCCTTACTTTCTGACAATGGTTGACGCAGTTCTGATTAATCGAGCTCGAGCTGGGCTCTGACGGAAAGGACGTTGCCGCCCAGTACGGTCACCGGTTCAAAGGTCCCAGCAGCAGAATGGAGAGTTCCCAACATTGCCTGAGCATATTCCTGGAGCTGTCGCCTCATGACCTGCTGTCTCCGTCCTCCCCACCTCCACACTTCTACCATTGGTCACCTGCATGTCCATCCTCGTGGTCCTTGCTTTCCTTCAGAAATCAGAAAGGAAACAGACTATTCATTATCCAACTGGATAATTTTTAGAATCAGTGAAAAGCACAATATGACTTGCCTCTTGGGCTGCTCAGAGCATTGACCTAGAGACTAATCTTTAACTTCTTGGAAACGCCTGGACAGCCCTAGGTATTGACAGAATGGACACAGAGAGATTGTTTCCTCTTGTGGGGCGGAGCGTATCTAGAGGTCATCAATATGAGACCGTCACCAGGAAATCCTGAAGGGAGTGTCCTGTTCTTTGTGTTGCTAAATTCAGGATGGTTGGCATAGCGTTCACAAAGACCACAAAATAGCTTGAACTTGAACAAAGCTATAAATTTATTAACACTACTAATTTGGATTTGATACATACTCCTAAATAATACACAATTGATTATTAACATATAAACTATGTTCATCTACAACTAATCTGTGTACTGTTAGAAACTATGATCTGCTCTTACTCACACTATCTTTCCTTCAGTCTGTCTCTAGCTAACTCCTTCACTACTCTCCCTCCTCCCCAAGGTTTAGCATCAATGTCTTATATACTTATAACTGTAGCTCCCTCTAGTGGCTGTTCTTAGACATTTCATTAACCCTTGCAGTTCTTTAAAAAAAATTTTTTTTTAGAGTACCCAATTAATTTTTTCCAATTAAGGGGCAATTTAGCGTGGTCAATCCACCTAGCTTCCACATTTTTGGGTTGTGGGGGTGAAATGCATGCAAACACTGGGAGCCGGGATCGAACCTGGGACCTCGGCGCCGTGAGGCCGCAGTGCTAACCCACCATGCCACCGCGCTGCCCCCCCCCCCCTTGCAGTTCTTACATGTATGATAATACTACAGGGATTTCAGAAAAAACTCCTTCACCCAAAGAGTGGTGGGAATGTGGAACCTGTCCCAACAGGGAGTGGTTGCAGCGAATAAAGATAGATCCACTTGAGGGGAAACAAGATACGCTTGTGAGGGAGAAGGGAATAGGTGGTTACAATGGTTAATTTAGAGGAGGAAAGATGAGAGGAACATTAACACCTGCAGGGACCACCTGGGCTGAATGGCCTGTTTCTGTACCATATAGCATAGGTAATTGTATGTTGTACGGGAGCCATGCTTGATAGTAGCAGAGATTGGAAGGTTGGTGCTGCAGTATCCAATCCGGCCCCTCCTTCGGGAGCAGCATCCTACTCGGGGCAGTCAACATATCCTTCATTTTATATTTGGCATTTAATACCAACACACCACAGCGAACCTAAAGATCCAAAAACGCATTTCCTCAGGTAACATCTATTTTCCATGTGATTTGGGGAGTGTGGACTCTTTTCCTGTGTGCTGTTCATGGTTCTTTTACACCAACTGGGGGTCCGCAAGAAGGTTTCAAGAACAATGACATGATATAGGTCCTCTTTACTGGAAAGACCGTTCTCCAAGGGGGCCTGGATTTAAGGTAAGAGGTAAAAGGCCATGAGGGGAGTTAAGGATAAACCTTTTCACCCCGAGGGTAATGAGAGTCTCGAACTCACTACCTGAAAGGGTAGTTGAGTCAGAAACTCTCGTAACATTTGTGAAGTATTTCAATATTCACTTACGCTGTCGTAACCTCCAGGGCTGTGGGCCGAGTGCTGGGAAATGGAAGTAGCGCAGTCAGATCTTTGTTGACCGGGTTTGGACACGATGGGCTGAATGGCCTCCTTCTGTGCTGTAAATGAATCTACGCCATGACTTTACCTCTCCCCAGCTACAAGAATTTAACAAAAAGCCAACAAAGTACAGGATTTCTCTCAGTGATTGTTTCTTCCCCCAGTCGGCAGCAATATCCTCAGCAAAGTTGCTCCGATTGTTTTCAATATTGAAGAGCAAACCTTTCCCCAAGCCGCTCGAAGTTACACTTGCTGCTTCCTGTAAATTTACCGAAACAGGCTAGTATTTGAACTAAGCCTTGCCTTTAACAAGCGCCTGTTTCTGGCACACATTTCCTTAGGGAAACATACATTCCCTGCTCCTTCCTTCATTCCTTCAGCTCACTTCTGACCATTTACAAGTGCACTTTTAATCATTGTGTCCAATGAGCTTGGATCGCACGTCTCATTGTTTGACCACTGTTGACTGTTTTAAATCCTGTTTTAAGTATCCCAATGTTGTCTCAGAATTACTTTGGTGAGAAAATGTCAATTGTTTTGTGTTCTTAGTCCCCTATGTTTTTTCAATCCAAGTTGCTTACTCTTTTCCCAGATTAAACAATCTCCTTTCTCTCTTTGGATTTTCTCTTTCACTGCCGTTTGAGTAATGAACGCCAACAGCTTTTTGCACCAAGGCCTGTCCATTAAACACAGTCGACTACATAGAAAATATATGTGGGGGATAAATTGTGGGCACTAACGGCTGGTGCAAGCAATTGGAACTCCGGCTAGATGGTGAATCAATATAAATCACGTTAAATTAGTATGCTTTCATAGATGATGTGTTGTGTGTGTTAGACATTATTTTTGATGTGTTGTGACAGATTTGCCAAATTAATGCTTGATGATACATCCAGTTATTTGGCCAAAAGGATGTTGTCGAAGTTTTTCACCTTGTACCCATCAGAAAAAGCATAGGAATGCCAAATTTCAAACTATCACAACATGCTATACTACAGGTCTTGTGACGCAGTGGCAGTGTACCTACCTCTGGGCCAGAGGGCTCTGGGTTCAAGACCCGCTCCAGGCCGTGCAAGATCCGTTCATAATGCAGCCAAACAGGTTGATTACCAGTCTATAATTCTTTCCGTTACACCTGGTGGCAGGCGGTTAAGAGCAGGAGTGTTTTATAGTCAGCTACACCACAGAAGGCAACAACAAACCACTGCCGCACTTGCCCACAGATCATCACGGAAAGAAGCAATGGAAAGCCACGGTCAGCAATGCCCTCTTAGGGCGTGGTACGTGAAGGAGGGGGATACTACAGGAGAAAAAGGTACCGATTGGTTGGCAAGTCGACTCTCTGATTGGCTCGGGCATCGTCATGGAGAAAGCAGCGGCAAATTATAGGCCCCCCCAAGCACCTGGGTAATTTAAAAAAGACTTGAACTTATCCCTTTTGTTTGCAGAGAATGTGTTCCTCTGTATGAATGGATGTCTCTTCGAGGGGGGGCAGTGGCATAGTGGTACTGTCACTGGACTAGTAATCCAGAGACGCAAGGTAATGCTCTGGGGACCAGGGTTCGAATCCCACCACGGCAGTTGATGGAATAGCTGGAATTAAAAGTCTAATGATGACCATGAAACCATTGTCGATTGTCATAATAAACCTCTTTGGTTCACTAATGTCCTTTAGGGGAGGAAATCTGTCGTCTGTGACTCCAGACCCACAGCAATGTGATTGACTCTTAAATGCCCTCATGCATGGGCAATAACTACTGGCCCTGCCAGCTCCGCACACATCCCGCACACAATAAAAGAAAGTGGCAGGCATAAATGAGCCATAATTTGAGCTTGACTGATTCTCTTAAAAATATTGTTCTAGTGACCAGTCACATAGAAGCTGACTGGTCTACATCACTGTGCAAGCTGTCATTGAAACCAAGTGGTCCATCCATTAACCACAAGAAAGATTGAGGAGGAAGACTTTGAATGCACTAAAAGCTGCTCAAAGTAAAGTTCAACAGCCAGCTAGGTGGTGCGCCAATGACTACTAGTTGCTATTTTTTTTATTTATTTAGAGGACCCAATTCATTTTTTCCAATTAAGGGGCAATTTAGCATGGCCAATCCACCTACCCTGCACATCTTTTGGGTTGTGGGGGCGAAACTCACGCAAACACGGGGGTAATGTGCAAACTCCACACGGACAGTGACCCAGGACCGGGAGCGAACCTGGGACCTCGGCGCCGTGAGGCAGCAGTGCTAACCACTGCGCCACCGTGCGGCCCGTTACTGGTTGCCTTATCGTGCCAGAAGATCCAGATGTCCTTCGACACAGGGAATGCTAGGGGAAGGGTTCCGAAAAATCAACCGGTCCATCAGCAAATAAAATGGCACCATGGAGAACAAAGGCAGGGGAGGTTGTCCCTGACTGTACTTAGCAGTTGGAGAGATGGGTGGAACACCACCTTGAGTTCTGCTCGAGAGAGAGAGACCGCGGTCACCGAGGAAGCTCCAGGCACTGCAGAAAGCAGTGCTGGATATCAAACCCACAGAGGAGGAACTGAGCAAAGTGGTTGACTTGGCTTGCCGTGGGCAGCGTTCCAAATGCTGATGCGGAACCGCATCAAGAACAGGAAACTGGCACTATCTGCACAAACTGCTCTATCCCTGCTGGAGGGAGGGGGCTGGGCCCCGGGACATGTGTGATGTCGCTTGTAACCATGTACAAGAACAAGGGTGACCGCAGCGGATTGAAACAGCTATCGAGGCATCTCCCCGCTGAGCCCCATGGAAAAATAATCTGCCACTGTTACTCTTGTTAGGCTGCAGAGCCTGGTGCATCTACCCTCAATACCAGTGTGGCATCAGAACTGGAAGATCTACAATTGACATGGTCTTGTCAGTCTGGCAGCTGCAAGAGAGATCCCTTGACCCAAGGGGAGCAGAGGCAGTCTATTTAAACTGCTGGAAATAATTGGCTGCCTGCCGAAGCGGCTCAATGTGATTGCCTCTTTCCGTGACTACATGATGGATAAGGTCAGCGAAGACACCCTCAGGACCCTTTGCGATCTGCAGTGGGGCTCGAAAGGGTTGCATTTTGGCACCAACATTTTTGCCTTATCCTTCTCTGCTGTTGTTTGCCCTCAGGTTACCTACCAGAGGGTGTCTACTTACCCAGCGGAACTGACGGAAAGTTGCTCAGCTTTGTTCGTCTAAGATCCAAGACAAAGACGCACCAAGCTCTCATCAGAGAGTTACTCTACGCTTTCAAAGCCGCACGAGCATTTAGACCGAGGAATACCCACACGGCAAATGGACGGACACTCTCACGCCAGCAGACAGTTTAGTTTGATCTTCAGCATCAGGAAGTCAAATGTCATGGTCCAGGATATTGCCATACTGCCATCGATCTCGATCAGCATTGACAATGGGACCCATGGCTTCACATATCTAAGCTCTACAATCACCTGCAATCTGTCACTTGATGCTGAAATCAACTCACACATTTCAAAAGATGCAACTGTTCTGTCCAAGCTGAGTAAGAGTGTGTGGAACAGCAGTAAGCTGACTGAGCACACCAAAGTCTGCGTCCTCCGTGCACTCCTCTGGAGTGGAGAGATCATGGCAAGGTATGCTAGGCAGGTGAAAAAGGCTGAACAGCTTCCACATTCACTGTCTCAGACGTATCCTCAGCATTTCTTGGCAGGACAAGATAACCAACTCAAAGGTCCCAGAGTGTACCAATTCCATCAACATCAACTCATTGCTGAGCCAACGGTGTCTGTGCTGGCTTGACCCATTCGTCAGATGAATGATAGCCGTATACAGTGAACTGCACAGTGAACTGGGTGCTGGGTCACAACCCTTAGGGCATGTATTCCTCCGCTACAAAGGCACCTGCAAGCAAGACAATCGTTGCCGGCTGTGTCCTCTGGAGGCTGGCTGTTTGGAAGGGTAGTGAAAGGGACCAACAGAATCAAACCTTAAAATAAAAGCAAATTACTGCAGATGCTGGAATCTGTAAACGCCGGACAATCCTGGCAGGTCTGACAACCTCTGTGGCGAGAGAAGGGAGCTAACTGGCCGGGAAGAGGGCCCAGAGAAAGCAGGGGCCAGCGAATCCTGCTCCCTCTCAGCCCGCCGTCCCAATGCAATGCTAGTTCAAAACCCGAGCCGTGTTCGGTGAACTTCCTGAATTGAGTGGCTGGACGGGCGCTTCTAACATCTTTTGAAAGGACAAAATAAATTTGGGCTGCACGGTAGCTTAGTGGTTAGCACCGTTGCTTCACAGCTCCAGGGTTCGATTCCCAGCTGGGTCACTGTCTGTGTGGAGTCTGCACGTTCTCCCCGTGTGTGCGTAGGTTTCCTCCGGGTGCTCCGGTTTCCTCCCACAGCCTAAAGATGTGCGGGTTAGGTGGATTGGCCATGATAAATTGTCCTTAGTGTCTGGAAAATGTTAAGTGGGGGTTACGGGGATAGGGTAGATACATGGGCTTCAGTAGGGTGCTCTTTGTAAGGGCCAGTGCAGACTCGATGGGCCAAATGGCCTCCTGCACTGTAAATTTTATGATTCTATGGGTTGCCGCTCCCGGACTGCCATCGGTGACCCCTGCTGGAGAGTGCGCGGTATGGCACAAAGTTAAATCAGCTTGGCTGGACCGTAAACCGAATACAAAGCTACTTCTCACAGTGTCGGTCCCATTCCGCCGAGCTTAATTACACAAAGCTGGATTGCCAGGAACAGCATCCAGGAAAGCACTGAGGCCAGGATGAACATTATTCATGATATGCGAGTGCTTGTGAAGAAAATTCCTCCAGGGTCTCGGTGGGATTGTTGCTCAGCAACAAGTTTCAGATCTAGTAAAACAAAAATAATAAATACAATTTATATGGAGAAAATTGCTTGTTATGGGTGGGGTGTGTGTGTGGGGGGGGTGGTGTTGTGGAATTTTTATAACACGGGAGTGGGGGTCTTCAGAAAACCACCCTGATGTCAGGGACAGTTCAACTTAATCCGGATCCTGAACACAATCCCCAATATCAAACACAGCAGCGCAGGGGTTCCGTCAGATGCTGGGCCGGATTATCCGGTCCACCAGCCGCCTGTTTCTCGGCCGCTCGCTGGCGACGGGATTCTATCTTCCCACCGCTCGTTGTAACCACCCCGCAGCTCCGGGAAGGCCCAGTGCGCTGCCGGCAATGAAATACGAAACCAAACAGAACGAACAGGAAAACCAAAAGGACGGGATCGGAGTTAGTGAGAGGGGGGACATTCAGTCAAGTTAGCTCATTGAAGCTGATGAATTTCAAACAGGAGATTGCAATAGCAGCCTTTCTTTGAGATAACTTGATACCAAAATTATCATAGAATTTACAGTGCAGAAGGAGGCCATTCGGCCCAGCGAGTGTGTACCGGCTCTTGGAAAGAGCAACCTACCCAAGGTCAACACCCCCACCCAACACTAAGGGCAATTTTGGACACCAAGGGCAATTTAGCATGGCCAACCCACCTAACCCGCACATCTTTGGACTGTGGGAGGAAACCGGAGCACCCGGAGGAAACCCACGCACACACGGGGAGGTTGTGCAGGCTCCGCACAGACAGTGACCCAAGCCGGGAATCGAACCTGGGGCCACTGGAGCTGTGAAGCAATTGTGCTATCCACAATGCTACCGTGCTGCCCAGAAATGTATTCCAATGAGCGACACACTCCCAGCGCAGAAAACCTCAGCTCTGTCTCACAAAATATTCCCAAGCGAAGTGAAGATTGCAATTGGATGTTTTGTCTAACAGTCATGGAAGGGAAATGGGCCCAGGGGGGACTGCTCCAGTAGATTAAATGTCAGATGGATCCAAAGGTAAACAGCTGGAATGCTGAAGAAACACCAGACGGAACTGGGACTGTTTGATGTACGTGGGCAGCTCTGCTCCAAGGGAATTGGGTCACAGTTAATTCAGCTGCAAAATGCTACCGAGTGAAAAATAGTCCTGCTCGTTGCACCCATCTCCATCACATCTAGCAGTTCAGTACATGACCCACAGGTAGATCTAATCGAGTAATTATTATCCCGTTTTAAGAGTTCATCCGGGGTGACATCTGTCTCTTTGGGGAGTGCCTAGTCCAACTTGTGTGCACAGTTTAAAAATCACTTTGCTTCTTGTTCAGAGGGAGCTCTTTTGGGAAATGCCCATTCAAGGACTGACGCTTAATTACACTTTTCTGTGTGAAATGGGCAGAGTCAGATATCTGTCAGAGCCTCTCCCTTCTGCAGCATCAGCACATAATCCAGGCTGACAGTGCAGCATTGCACTGAGGGAGGCGCATCCTTCAGGTGAGGGATCAGTCCCAGGCCTTTTTCGCTTCTTCAAGCGAATTTAATGAGACCACAGCACATGACAACAAGGAGCATTGTGTCTTCTGACTGTTTAATATACCTTTCTCAACCACCAACACCAGTAGCAGAGTAATTACTCATTTCAATTACAGTCTGTGGGATCTTGCTGAATGCAGATTGATGGCTGCATTTTGCCAACGTAATAACAGTGACTCTCACTCAATGTGAGGCTCCTGGCCTTTGGCCCATGGAGCGGGGAGGATGATTTTCCTCCTGAGAATTGTCCAGAGACTTCAGCGATCCAGGCTAACACTCCAGTGCAATACTGAGGGAGTGCTGCACTGTCAGAGGGTCAGTACTGAGGGAGTGCTGCCCTGTCAGAGGGTCAGGACTGAGGGAGTGCTGCACCGTCAGAGGGTCAGTACTGAGGGAGTGCTGCACAGTCAGAGGGGCAGTACTGAGGGAGTGCTGCACTGTCAGAGGGACAGTACTGAGGGGGGGGGCTGCACTGTCAGAGGGTCAGTACTGAGGGGGGGGGCTGCACTGTCAGAGGGTCAGTACTGAGAGAGTGCTGCACTGTCAGAGGGTCAGTACTGAGGGAGTGCTGCACTGTCAGAGGGACAGTACTGAGGGGGGGGGGCTGCACTGTCAGAGGGTCAGTACTAGGGGAGTGCTGCACCGTCAGAGGGTCAGTACTGAGAGAGTGCTGCACTGTCAGAGGGTCAGTACTGAGGGAGTGCGGCTCTGTCAGAGGGTCAGTACTGAGGGAGTGCTGCACTGTCAGAGGGTCAGTACTGAGGGGGGCTGCACTGTCAGAGCGTCAGTACTGAGGGAGTGCTGCACTGTCAGAGGGAGAGTACTGAGGGGGGGCTGCACTGTCAGAGGGTCAGTACTGAGGGAGTGCTGCACTGTCAGAGGGACAGTACTGAGGGAGTGCCGCACTGTCAGAGGGTCAGTGCTAGGGGAGCGCTGCACCGTCAGAGGGTCAGTACTAGGGGAGTGCTGCACCGTCAGAGGGACAGTACTGAGGGGGGGGGCTGCACTGTCAGAGGGTCAGTACTGAGGGGGGGCTGCACTGTCAGAGGGTCAGTACTGAGGGAGTGCCGAACTGTCAGATGGTCAGTACTACGGGAGTGCTGCACTGTCAGAGGGTCAGCACTGACGTAATGCTGCACTGTCAGAGGGTCCAGCACTGAGGGAGAGCTGCACTGTCAGAGGGTCAGCACTGAGAGAGAGCTGCACTGTCAGAGGGTCAGTACTGAGGGGGGGGGGCTGCACTGTCAGGGGGTCAGTACTGAGCAAGTGCTGCACTGTCAGAGGATCAGTAGTGAGGGAGTGCTGCACTGTCAGAGGGTCAGTACTGAGGGAGTGCTGCACTGTCAGAGGATCAGTACTGAGGGAGTGCTGCACAGTCAGAGGGTCAGTACTGAGGGAGTGCTGCACTGTCAGAGGGTCAGTACTGAGGGAGCGTTGCACTTCAGGTCAGTACTGAAGGCGAGCTGCATTGTCAGAGGGTCAGTTCTGAGGGAGTGCCAAACTGTCACAGAGTCAGTACTGAAGGGGGGGCTGTACTGTCAGAATGTCAGTACTGAGGATGTGCCGCACTGTCAGCGGGTCAGTACTGAGGGAGTGCTGCACTGTCAGAGGGTCAGTAGTGAGGGAGAGCTGCACTGTCAGAGCGTCAGTACTGAGGGAATACTGCACTATCAGAGGGTCACTACTGAGGGAGTGCTGCACTGTCAGAGGGTCAGTACTGAGGGAGAGCTGCACTGTCAGAGGGTCAGTACTGAGCAAGTGCTGCACTGTCAGAGGGTCAGTACTGAGGGAGTGCTGCCCTGTCAGAGGGTCAGTACTGAGGGAGTGCTGCACTGTCAGAGTGTCAGTACTGAGGGAGTGTTGCACAGTCAGAGGGTCAGTACTGAGGGAGTGCTGCACTGTCAGAGGGTCAGTACTGAGGGAGTGTTGCACTGTCAGAGTGTCAGTACTGAGGGAGTGTTGCACAGTCAGAGGGTCAGTACTGAGGGAGTGCTGCACTGTCAGAGGGTCAGTACTGAGGGAGTGCTGCACTGTTAGAGTGTCAGTACCTAGGGAGTGTTGCACAGTCAGAGGGTCAGTACTGAGGGAGTGCTGCACTGTCAGAGGGTCAGTACTGAGGGGAGCGTTGCACTTCAGAAGGTCAGTACTGAAGGCGAGCTGCATTGTCAGAGGGTCAGTACTGAGGGAGTGCCGAACTGTCAGAGAGTCAGTACTGAAGGGGGGGCTGTACTGTCAGAGGGTCAGTACTGAGGGAATACTGCACTATTAGAGGGTCACTACTGAGGGAGTGTTGCACTGTCAGAGGGTCAGTACTGAGGGAGTGCTGCTCTGTCAGAGGGTCAGTACTGAGGGGAGCGTTGCACTTCAGAAGGTCAGTACTGAAGGCGAGCTGCATTGTCAGAGGGTCAGTTCTGAGGGAATGCTGCACTGTCAGAGGGTCAGTAGTGAGGGAGTGCTGCACTGTCAGAGGGTCAGTAGTGAGGGAGAGCTGCACTGTCAGAGGGTCAGTACTGAGGGAGAGCTGCACTGTCAGAGGGTCAGTACTGAGGGAGAGCTGCACTGTCAGAGGGTCAGTAGTGAGGGATTGCTGCACTGTCAGAGGGTCAGTAGTGAGGGAGAGCTGCACTGTCAGAGGGTCAGTAGTGAGGGAGTGCTGCACTGTCAGAGGGTAAGTACTGAGGGAATGCTGCACTGTCAGAGGGTCAGTACTGAGGGAGAGCTGCACTGTCAGAGGGTCAGTACTGAGGGAGTGCTGCACTGTCAGAGGGTCAGTACTGAGGTAATGCTGCACTGTCAGAGGGTCAGTACTGAGGGAGTGCTGCACTGTCAGAGGGTCAGTACTGAGGGAGTGCTGCACTGTCAGAGGGTCAGTACTGAGGGAGTGCTGCTCTGTCAGAGGGGCAGTACTGAGGGAGTGCTGCACTGTCAGAGGGTCAGTACTGAGGGAGTGCTGCACTGTCAGAGGGTCAGTACTGAGGGAGTGCTGCTCTGTCAGAGGGTCAGTAGTGAGGGAGCGCTGCACTGTCAGAGGGTCAGTACTGAGGGAGTGCTGCACTGTCAGAGGGTCAGTACTGAGGGAGTGCCGCACTGTCAGAGGGTCAGTACTGAGGGAGTGCTGCTCTGTCAGAGGGTCAGTAGTGAGGGAGTGCTGCTCTGTCAGAGGGTCAGTACTGAGGGAGTGCCGCACTGTCAGAGGGTCAGTACTGAGGGAGTGCTGCTCTGTCAGAGGGTCAGTAGTGAGGGAGTGCTGCTCTGTCAGAGGGTCAGTACTGAGGGAGTGCTGCACTGTCAGAGGGTCAGTACTGAGGGAGTGCTGCACTGTCAGAGGGTCAGTACTGAGGGAGTGCTGCACTGTCAGAGGGTCAGTAGTGAGGGAGTGCTGCTCTGTCAGAGGGTCAGTAGTGAGGGAGTGCTGCAATGTTTGAGGCATCGGGCAGGATTCTACGTTTCTGAGGCTGTGTTGATGCCAGCGCCGAATTTATGAATTTCACGACCGCAAAACTGTCTCGAACCTGGCTCGATTCAGCGACTGTGGGGGGTGCAGCAGCGGAGCTGTGTGGAACACAATCGCTTCCAATGAGAAACAATGCAGGATTCGCCGGGTCTCTGATTGACACTCAGGAGGCTGACGAGCTGCAGCCGCACACACACATTACACTCCCCACACACACTCATCCCAGCCGCACACACACATTACACTCCCCACACACACTCATCCCAGCCGCACACACACGTTACACTCCCCACACACACTCATCCCAGCCGCACACACACATTACACTCCCCACACACACTCATCCCAGCCGCACACACACATTACACTCCCCACACACACTCATCCCAGCCGCACACACACATTACACTCCCCACACACACACTCATCCCAGCCGCACACACACATTACACTCCCCACACACACTCATCCCAGCCGCACACACACATTACACTCCCCACACACACTCATCCCAGCTGCACACACTCATTACACTCCCCACACACACTCATCCCAGCCGCACACACACATTACACTCCCCACACACACTCATCCCAGCTGCACACACTCATTACACTCCCCACACACACTCATCCCAGCCGCACACACACATTACACTCCCCACACACACACTCATCCCAGCCGCACACACACATTACACTCCCCACACACACTCATCCCAGCTGCACACACACATTACACTCCCCACACACACTCATCCAGCCGCACACACACATTACACTCCCCACACACACTCAGCCCAGCCGCACACACACATTACACTCCCCACACACACTCATCCCAGCCGCACACACACATTACACTCCCCACACACACTCATCCCAGCCGCACACACACGTTACACTCCCCACACACTCATCCCAGCCGCACACACACATTACACTCCCCACACACACACTCATCCCAGCCGCACACACACATTACACTCCCCACACACTCTCATCCCAGCTGCACACACTCATTACACTCCCCACACACACCCATCCCAGCCGCACACACACATTACACTCCCCACACACACTCATCCCAGCCGCACACACACGTTACACTCCCCACACACACTCATCCCAGCCGCACACACACATTACACTCCCCACACACACACTCATCCCAGCCGCACACACACATTACACTCCCCACACACACTCATCCCAGCTGCACACACTCATTACACTCCCCACACACACTCATCCCAGCCGCACACACTCATTACACTCCCCACACACACTCATCCCAGCCGCACACACACATTACACTCCCCACACACACTCATCCCAGCTGCACACACTCATTACACTCCCCACACACACCCATCCCAGCCGCACACACACATTACACTCCCCACACACACTCATCCCAGCCGCACACACACGTTACACTCCCCACACACACTCATCCCAGCCGCACACACACATTACACTCCCCACACACACACTCATCCCAGCCGCACACACACATTACACTCCCCACACACACTCATCCCAGCTGCACACACTCATTACACTCCCCACACACACTCATCCCAGCCGCACACACTCATTACACTCCCCACACACACTCATCCCAGCCGCACACACACATTACACTCCCCACACACACTCAGCCCAGCCGCACACACACATTACACTCCCCACACACACTCATCCCAGCCGCACACACACATTACACTCCCCACACACACTCAGCCCAGCCGCACACACACGTTACACTCCCCACACACTCATCCCAGCCGCACACACACATTACACTCCCCACACACACACTCATCCCAGCCGCACACACACATTACACTCCCCACACACACTCATCCCAGCTGCACACACTCATTACACTCCCCACACACACTCATCCCAGCCGCACACACTCATTACACTCCCCACACACACTCATCCCAGCCGCACACACACATTACACTCCCCACACACACTCAGCCCAGCCGCACACACACATTACACTCCCCACACACACTCATCCCAGCCGCACACACACATTACACTCCCCACACACACTCATCCCAGCCGCACACACACATTACACACTCCCCACACATACTCATCCCAGCCGCACACACACATTACACTCCCCACACACACTCAGCCCAGCCGCACACACACATTACACTCCCCACACACACTCATCCCAGCCGCACACACACATTACACTCCCCAAACACACTCATCCCAGCCGCACACACTTATTACACTCCCCACACACACACATCCCAGCCGCACATACACATTACACTCCCCACACACACTCATCCCAGCCGCACACACACATTACACTCCCCACACACACACATCCCAGCCGCACACACTTATTACACTCCCCACACACACTCATCCCAGCCGCACACACACATTACACTCCCCACACACACTCAGCCCAGCCGCACACACACATTACACTCCCCACACACACACATCCCAGCCGCACACACACATTACACTCCCCACACACACTCAGCCCAGCCGCACACACACATTACACTCCCCACACACACTCAGCCCAGCCGCACACGCACATTACACTCCCCACACACACTCATCCCAGCCGCACATACACATTACACTCCCCACACACACTCATCCCAGCCGCACACACACATTACACTCCCCACACACACTCAGCCCAGCCAACAGGATGGCACTGGCTCTGCTGGAGCGTGTCCGTACAGCTGATGGGTCGGCTGGGGCCAGAGGGTACCTAGTGGGGTGGTCAGGGGGAGACACCGATACGACCTGTGGCCCTAGGTTCACACTGGGCGGTTAGGGGCGTGTGCTGCTCCATGGCTGCCTTTCCGTTCACCCCAGCCCCCCCAGCCCACCTCCTGGCCACCGTCAGAGCTCCCCCTGCCCCCTGGCCAGCAGCACAACTGTCAGAAAACTATTGCGATTTTGGGCACTTTCTGTACCCCCTCGCTCTCCCCCAGCAGCCGCGGCGCCGGATTCCCGGTGAACCGCGCTGTCGGGAACTCGGCCCCTCGGAGGCGGAGCATCGCATAGACCTCGGAGAATACTGCGTCAGGCCCGCTAATGATATGCAAACGGTACAGTGTCTCCTGTACGTGCGTCCCGGAACGCATTGACACCGCGGTCAATAGCAATTTGGCGTCAAATCGGCATCCGCCGCGATTTCAGCGTCAGAACCAATTCTCCGCCCAATCGCATTTCACGATTTTGGTGTCAGCCAATGGAGAATCCCGCCCACCAGTGGGTGTGAAATATCGCGGGGGGGGCGGCACGGTAGCACAGTGGTTAGCCCTGTTGCTTCACAGCTCCAGGGTCCCAGGTTCGATTCCCGGCTTGAGTCACTGTCGGTGCGGAGTCTGCACGTCCTCCCCGTGTCTGCGTGGGTTTCCTCCGGGTGCTCCGGTTTCCTCCCACAGTCCAAAGATGTGCGGGTTAGGTGGATTGGACTTTCTAAATTGCCCCTTAGTGTCCAAAAAGGTTTGGTGTGGTTACTGGGTTATGGGGATAGATGGGATAGAACAAAGAACAAAGAAAATTACAGCACAGGAACAGGCCCTTCGGCCCTCCCAGCCTGCGCCGATCCAGATCCTTTATCTAAACCTGTCTTCTATTTTCCAAGGATCTACTTCCCTCTGTTCCCCGCCCGTTCATATATCTGTCTTGATGCATGTTAAATGAGGCTATCGTGCCCGCCTCTACCACCTCCGCTGGCAAAGCGTTCCAGGCACCCACCACCCTCTGCGTAAAAACTTTCCACGCACATCTCCCTTAAACTTTCCCCCTCTCACCTTGAAATCGTGACCCCCCTTGTAATTGACACCCCCAATCTTGGAAAAAGCTTGTTGCTATCCACCCTGTCCATACCTCTCATCATTTTGTAGACCTCAATCAGGTCGCCCCTCAACCTCCGTCTTTCCAATGAAAACAATCCTAATCTACTCAACTTTTCTTCAGGGGAGGCGTGGGGCTGAAGTGGGGTACTCTTTCCAAGGGCTGGTGCAGACTCGATGGGCTGAATGGCCTACTTCTGCACTGTAAATTCGATGATAATTCTGTGGCACTATTGGAAGAAGGAGCAAGGGCTTTGACAAAGAGTCATCCAGACTCGAAACATTAGCTCCTTTCTCTCTCCACAGATGCTGTCAGACCTGCTGGGATTGTCCAACATTTTCTGGTTTTGTTTCAGATTCCAGCATCCACGGGAATTTGCTTTTATTTTATTTTATTTTTAAAAAAAATTTAGAGTACCCAATTCATTTTTTCCAATTAAGGAGCAATTTAGCGCGGCCAATCCACCTACCCTGCACATCTTTGGGTTGTGGGGGTGAAACCCACGCAAACACGGGGAGAATGTGCAAACTCCACCTGGACAGTGACCCAGGGCTGGGATCGAACCTGGGACCTCGGCGCCGTGAGGCTGCAGTGCTAACCACTGTGCCGCCGTGCTGCCCCGTAATTTGCTTTTATATTAGCAAGGGGAATTCTCATTGGCGTCCCGACTAATATTTATCCCTCAACCAATATCACAACAAACAATGTCTGGTCATAATCTCATTGCACCACGGTAGCATTGTGGATAGCACAAATGCTTCACAGCTCCAGGGTCCCAGGTTCGATTCCGGCTTGGGTCACTGTCTGTGCGGAGTCTGCACATCCTCTGCGTGGGTTTCCTCCGGGTGCTCCGGTTTCCTCCCACAGTCCAAAGATGTGCGGGTTAGGTGGATTGTCCATGCTAAATTGCCCATAGTATCCAGAATTGCCCTTAGTGTAGGGTGGGGTTGCTGGGTTGTGAGGATAGGGTGGAGGTGTGGACATTGGGTAGGGTGCTCTTTCCAAGAGCCGGGGCAGACTCGATGGGCCGAAAGGCCTCCTTCTGCACTGTAAATTCTATGAATACTATGAATGCTGTTTGTGGGAACATGTGCAAATTAACTGCCACAATTTCTATATTACAACATTGACTGTGCTTAAAAATACTTCATAGTAAAGCAATTTTAAACCCTGAGATTATAAATGGTGTTATATAAATGTAAGACCTTCTATCTGACTGAAAATATAATCTCACCTTCAGAGCCCAGAACAGCTGCGCACATTTGGTGAAGTAAATTCTGTTCATTAAGAAAAGCGCCTATTAAAAAGTATTTTTTGAACTCTCACTAATTTCCTTGTCTCTTGTGGTGTAACACCACTGCAACGCCCCAGGCAAGCACTCATTTATTTGCATATACATTAATATTTTGCATTTTATTAATTGGTCATGTGAATCACTGTGTTTCTTATGAATGTTAATGGATTTCAGAGGCGCATAAAATTATGACACACTGAAAGTTTTTAAAATAAGCTTGTTTTTGGAGGAGGGAAGCCTGTCCATCGGTTGGGTGCTGGAGAGATCCAGGTGCGGGAGGCTATTTGGACCATCGCCACTCATTGAGCTGTAAAAAAACCACCTGGACCTGGATTCTCTGCTCTGCAGATTAAGTGCCGCCCCTGGTGTTGAATCGCAGGAACTGCGCGCTCCAGGGGAAATTCAGGCCATGCAAATCAGACCACACACTGCCCACGTACAGCCCAACCGAATCCCGGCCCCGCTGGCATCTGATTCGCTGGGGTCGGGAATCGCGTTAATGGCCTGACAAGTCTGAAAGCGCTCCACTCACCCTAGACTGTCATTCCAGCAAAGAAGATGGCTGCAACGGTTCCAGGAGTCGGAGATCGACCAAACGCTGGACGCCATTGAGGAGAGGAGGGACAGCCTCTTCCCCAGGACGTGGGGGAGATTCAACATTGCGGCGGCTGCAAGTCCAGCTGGAAGAGTCCCATCGCCTTCAGGGACAGGAGATGTTGCCGACAATCTGTGGCACCCAGCCCAACACTGAGGATGGCGGCCACAGTGGAAAGCCTGGGACAAGATGTCAAGGCTATTGAGGGTGCCTAGTGAAGGTTCACGGACTACTTCCTGGGATGGCAAGACTAACATATGAAGAAAGACTGGATCGACTGGGCTTGTACTCACTGGAGTTTAGAACAATGAGAGGGGAATCTCATAGAAACATATAAAATCCTGATGGGACTGGACAGGCTAGATGTGGAAAGAATGTTCCTGATATTGGGGACGTGCAGACTAGGGGGTCACAGCCCAAATATAAGGTGTAATCCATTCATAAGACCATAAACCATAAGACAGAGGAGCGGAAGTAAGGCCATTCGGCCCATCGAGTCCACTCCACCATTCAATCATGGCTGATTTCAACTCCATTTACCCGCTCTCTCTCCATAGCCCTTAATTCCTCGAGAACTCAAGAATTTATCAACTTCTGTCTTAAAGACACTCAACGTCCCTGCCTCCACCGCCCTCTGTGGCAATGAATTCCACAGACCCACCACTCTCTGGCTGAAGAAATTTCTCCTCATCTCTGTTCTAAAGTGACTCCCTTTTATTCTAAGGCTGTGCCCCCGGGTCCTAGTCTCCCCTGCTAATGGAAACAACTTCCCTACGTCCACCCTATCTAAGCCATTCATTATCTTGTAAGTTTCTATTAGGTCTCCCCTCAACCTCCTAAACTCCAATGAATATAATCCCAGGATCCTCAGACGTTCATCGTATGTTAGGCCTACTATTCCTGGGATCATCCGTGTGAATCTCCGCTGGACCCGCTCCGGTGCCAGTATGTCCTTCCTGAGGTGTGGGGCCCAGAATTGCTCACAGTATTCTAAATGGGGCCTAACTAATGCTTTATAAAGCTTCAGAAGTACATCCCTGCTTTTGTATTCCAAGCCTCTTGAGATAAATGACAACATTGCATTTGCTTTCTTAATTACGGACTCAACCTGCAAGTTCACCTTTAGAGAATCCTGGACTAGGACTCCCAAGTCCCTTTGCACTTCAGCATTATGAATTTTGTCACCATTTAGAAAATAGTCCATGCCTCTATTCTTTTTTCCAAAGTGCAAGACCTCGCACTTGCCCACGTTGAATTTCATCAGCCATTTCTTGGACCACTCTCCTAAACTGTCTAAATCTTTCTGCAGCCTCCCCACCTCTTCCATACTACCTGCCCCTCCACCTATCTTTGTATCATCGGCAAACTTAGCCAGAATGCCCCCAGTCCCGTCATCTAGATCGTTAATATATAAAGAGAACAGCTGTGGCCCCAACACTGAACCCTGCGGGACACCACTCGTCACCGGATGCCATTCCGAAAAAGGACCTTTTATCCCAACTCTCTGCCTTCTGCCTGACAGCCAATCGTCAATCCATGTTAGTACCTTGCCTCGAATACCATGGGCCCTTATTTTACTCAGCAGTCTCCCGTGAGGCACCTTATCAAAGGCCTTTTGGAAGTCAAGATAGATAACATCCATTGGCTCTCCTTGGTCTAACGTATTTGTTATCTCTTCAAAGAAATCTAACAGGTTTGTCAGGCACGACCTTCCCTGAAGGGCAGCACGGTAGCATTGTGGATAGCACAAATGCTTCACAGCTCCAGGGTCCCAGGTTCGATTCCGGCTTGGGTCACTGTCTGTGCGGAGTCTGCACATCCTCCCCGTGTGTGCGTGGGTTTCCTCCGGGTGCTCCGGTTTCCTCCCACAGTCCAAAGATGTGCGGGTTAGGTGGATTGGCCATGATAAATTGCCCTTAGTGTCCAAAATTGCCCTTAGTGTTGGGTGGGGTTACTGGGTTATGGGGATAGGGTGGACGTGTGGACCTTGGGTAGGGTGCTCTTTCCAAGAGCCGGTGCAGACTCGATGGGCCGAATGGCCTCCTTCTGCACTGTAAATTCTATGATTCTATGACTATATCCATGCTGACTTGTCCTAAGCCGACCCTGCACCTCCAAGAATTCAGGACTGAGATGAGGAAGAACTTCTTCCCTCAGAGAGTTGTGAACTTGTGGAATTCTCTCCCACAGGAAGCTGTTGGGCCAGTTTGTTGGATATATTCAAGAGGGAGTTGGACGTGGCCCTTGCGGCTAATGGGATCAATGGAGAGAAAGCGGGAGTGGGATACTGAATTTGCACGATCAGCCATGATCATATTGAATGGTGCTGCAGGCTGAGAGGACCAATTGGCTACTCCTGCACCTACTGTCTATGTTTCTATGTGTCAGGACGTCCAAGGCTTGGGTCACACTGTGCTGTCCTTGGCTGAGGCGCAGGACAGGGGAGCACAGTCACAGGCGGACATATCCCAGGTGCAGATGGACATTGCTGCGGGGCTCCAGAGCTTGACCTACTCACAAAGGGTCATGGCTGAAGGCATCGAGAGTATTGGCCGGGTGCTGACTGGCCTTAATCAGTCACAGGGGACATGTCACAGGCACAGAGGGTCATGGCCGAGGCAGTGACATACATGGCTCACTCACTGAGGGACAGGACCCAGCCTCAGTACGCCAGAGCTGAGGGCATCGGGACCATGGTTCAGATGAGGGCAGGCCTCCAAGACTGGCAGTGCCAGGCGACAACCATGTCTTCAGAGCTCACTCCATGTAGTATCCTGGGGCCAGCGAGCACCCAGAGGTGGCCAAGGAGAGGTGCTAGAACACCTCAGTCCTTCCAAAATCCCCCCAACTGACACTGGCGAATCTGATGAGCAGCGGGCAAAACAGGCTGACACATTGTCACCCAGACAGTGGAACCCAGACGTTGGGTGCCCATTGCACATGAACACCCCACATGGTTACGCCCTCACTGAGAGGTGGCAGGGGATGGGGCAGCAGTGCGTGCCCGCCTTGTATGACAGCATCCCCAGTGAGTGAGCCCTAACCTTTCACAATCTCCCACCAAATCCTCCCCACTGCCCACCCTACCCTCTGCAACATTAATGGGCTCATGAGAAGGAATCACCAGCACACATACAGGAATCACCCGGGCAGGCAATGGTATGTTATCTTAAATACTGGAGTCAGACAATGAGGGGCACCAGAGCTCATCTCACAGCGGGTCATCTTCATCCTTCGTCCCGTGGACAAGACCCGCTGATACTGCCAACCCAGGGCCAACACCATGCTGTGGTGATATACATCACTGTAAGTACACAAAGGGTTAATGTACATATAATACACCTAGCTGGACACTAGAGGGAACACCAGAGACATGACACACAGACATTCAACCAATAGGTCAGTAAGATAGGACACAACCAATGGGCCGTCACGATACACACGGAGGTGACACTACCACAGGAGGGCATTATACCAACCTACAGACAGGGTTGATTGAACATCACACCCACCACGTGGATTGTAGCAGACTGGTTCGTCAGTCTGAGTAGCTATAGAAGGATTAACAGTAGAGTCGAATCCAAGTAGAAGAATCGTTAACCGTAATAAACGTGTTAAAGCTATCTCCAAGTCTGAACCTTCCTTTGTCAGAGTGCACATCGAGGAAGCAGCTTCTGCTACGTCAAGAGCAGAACAAAACACATGCTGTGATGCTGGTTGGACCATGGGGAGGGGGAGCTGTGGTAGAGGGGAGGAATGAAGGCGAGGGGGAAGGTGGAGTGAACGACTGAGGGAAAGGGAATGGGTGGAAGGATTAAGGAGAGGGAAGGAGTGAGGTGCAAGGGAAGATAGAACCTGTGTGGGGTGAGGAGGGGTTTGGAGTAGTGGAGGGGGAAAGAGGTGGGAGAGGGTGGCAGAGCTGCCAGTGGCCAGGCCTCCTAGTTGGTAAATCAGAGGGTGATGAGGTTGTTGTGTGTGTAGCGACCCTGGATCACATGTTGGGCAGCCTGCCATGCCAGCTCAAGCTCCATGCCCAGATCTTCCTGGACACCATCATTGTCCTCCTCATCAGACGCGGCCTGCCGTTCATCCACTGATGTGTTGGGTAGGCTGGGTCGAGGTGAACTGCACTTGATGCAGTGTAGCGAGAGACAGACCTCCAACACTTGATAAAATGCAACACGATTTTATTCAACATCCAAACTATTATACATGTTCAACTGTGGGTCGACACTATGCTGACTTGACTGGAGACCTGACACTAGCCTGACCAGACTAACGTAGACTAATGGTGTAGGCACTGGCTAGCTCACGAGCTCTGACTGTCTCAGAGGCTGGGCCCCGAGAGAGCGGGAAAACTGGTTCCCTCTGGGTTTATAGTGGTCGTGTCCTGTCTGGTGATTGGCTGCTCTGTTCTGTGTGCTTACTGGACATCCTGTGTGTCAATCACTGCCTGTCTGCACTCCATTGTATACATAGATGTATATTATGACATCCACCTCCGCCATCTTGTTGTCCTGTTGCTGCGTAATGTTATGATGGACGCAGCAGGCCGCCACGGTGCTCGATGAATACTGTTGTTGAATTGATGTTTTCTCCACAACAGCATCATCCGTCTGCTTCATCAGCATATCATTGTGCTTTTGAAAGCATTGATTCTCCTCTTCCACCTGCTCCAGATAGCTGAGGTCAATGTTACGATTGTGATGTGCCATCAATTATGACAAAGACGAGTTGTGGAACGATACTGTGGCTTTAATAAGCTAAACGAGAACCTGCGGGCAACTGGTCCCGAACTGGGGCAGGGCCAGAGGTTGGCCACCTTTATACAGAGCCTGAGGGGAGGAGCCACAGGCGGAGCCAGCAGAGACAACAAACAATATATACAATACAGTAACAGTGGTTTACCACAATATATATAATACAGTAACAGTGGTTTACCACAATATATACAATACAGTAACAATGGTTTACCACAATATATATGATACAGTAAGTGATTTACCACAATATATACAATACAGTAACAGTGGTTTACCACAATATATATGATACAGTAAGTGATTTACCACAATATATATAATACAGTAACAGTGGTTTACCACACATAGTTTTCTTAGTGCATCATAATCTTTCCTTAAACCTTCTCATTTGTCCACGACAGTATCATATAGTTTATTTAGAATCTCGGGTGAGCCATTTTCCCTCATAACTTGGCACGGTGCCAGCAGCGGGTAGCATTTACTCTCTCCCCATCAACCCAGCTATTTCATCAAATAATTCCAAGGTTTTCCTTTCACTCTGTTGTCCAGCGTTTCACGGAGGACGAATTTTCAGGCATCCATCTTAAATCTGACGCCTGTCGATTTGAACCTTCCGCTTGCCCCCAGCTTGACTTGAAGTCATGCTTCAGATAATCGTCGAATCCGTTCCCTGTTTTACTTTCCTCTGCAGTGGCCCCTCTCGGTTGCCTCCCTTCAAGGTTGAAGAGTCCCTGAGCTTCTCCACTCCTCTCCCCACTCCTCCAAGGCTGGACGTCAGCCGCGTGACTCGCCACTTGCACGGGTTGTGGGTGACTCCCCCCCCCCCCGCCTTGGTGGTCAGAGCTGGCCACATTGTCCAGTGCCTGGTCTGAATCAAGCCCCGTGCAGTTTGAGCAGCGGCGCTTCTGGATTTTGGTGCTGCATTGCACATGCCCTGAAACCCAGTGAGCTATTTATAACTCAGATCTAATAATGTTGCCAAGCGACCTTAGCCACTGCCAATGTTACTGCATTAAAATGAAAGCAAAGGTAGTGTAAATATTTTAACTGACCTGGAAATGGTGGGTTTGTAAGACACTGCCCTCAAGAAATCTGTAACCTTCTGCCTCTTCCTGTTATTTTTCTGTGTCACATCACTACATGTTGATAATTACTGTAAACTGCAGTGTATAATACACGGCACCAAATTGGCAGGATTTCAAAACTTATCTACCAGATATCATCATCCTCTTGTTCTCACAAAAACTATGTCTACTGTGCACAGTGTTCACATCACCTGTGTCCTCACCTTCCCTATCTCTAACCTGTAACCTCCGCCAGCCCCAACAAGATTCTTTGGGCGCGATTCAATGGCCTCGTCGTGTCAGAGGCCGCGGTGGGGTCGCTGAGGTGTAACTTCCTCCAGAGCCTACATCCCTCACTATCTCTGTAGCCTCCTCCAGCCCCTATAACCCTCCCTATCTCTGTAACTTGATCTAGCCTGTATAATCCTCCTTATCTCTGTAAACTCCTCTAGCCTCTACAACCCTCAATATCAAGGTAAACTCCTCCAGTCTCTATAATCCTCTGTAACCTCCTCCAGCCCCTGCAAAATTCCCTATCTCTAACCTGTAACCTCCTTAAGCACCTATAACTCCCATTATCTCTGTAATGCCCTCTAGCACCTACAGCCAGCCCTATCTCTGTAACCTCCTCCAGGCCCTAGAACCCCCCTAATCTCAGCAACCTCCTCCAGCCCCAACAATCTTTGCTGTCTCTAACCTGTAACCTCTATCAGCCCCTTTAACCCTCCCCATCTCTGTAACCTCCTCCAGGCCCTACCAACCTCCCCATCTCTGTAACCTCCTCCAGTCCCTACAACCTTTCATATCTCTGTAACCTCCTTCAGCCCCACAACCCATCATATCTTTGAAACCTCCTCCAGCCCCGACAACCATCCTTATCTCTGAAACCTCCTCCTGCCCCTACAACCATCCCTACCTCTGAAATCTCCTCCAGCCCCTATAACCCACCCTTTCTCTGTGACCTCCTCCAGTGCCAACAACTCTCCCTATCTCTGTAACCTCCTCCAGCCCCTATAACCCTCCCTATCTCTGTAACCTCCTCCAGCCCCTATAACCCTCCCTTTCTCTGTAACCTCCTCCAGCCCCTATAACCCTCCCTATCTCTGTAACCACCTCCAGTCCCTATAACCCTCCCTTTCTCTGTAATCTCCTCCAGCGCCTACAACCCTCCCTATCTCTGTAACTTCGGCCTAAGTGAGACCGAGTGAGTAGGTTTGGTTCAAAGTGGGAATTCGGTGCAAAGGGGGGGAAGCGGTGCTTCGGGTAAGTTTTACTGCGAGAATAAAGTGCTGGGAGTTGGATGATTAAGGGAGTTAGGGCAGGAAGGGAAAGAGGTGTGCTCTTTTACTTCTTTAAGGGCAGCACGGTAGCATTGTGGATAGCACAATTGCTTCACAGCTCCAGGGTCCCAGGTTCGATTCCCGGCTTGGATCACTGTCTGTGCGGAGTCTGCACATCCTCCCCGTGTGTGCGTGGGTTTCCTCCGGGTGCTCCGGTTTCCTCCCACAGTCCAAAGATGTGCAGGTTAGGTGGATTGGCCATGCTAAATTGCCCTTAGTGTCCAAAATTGCCCTTAGTGTTGGGTGGGGTTGCTGGGTTATGGGGATAGGGTGCAGGTGTTGACCTTGGGTAGGGTGCTCTTTCCAAGAGCCGGTGCAGACTCGATGGGCCGAATGGCCTCCTTCTGCACTGTAAATTCTATGATAATCTATAATTCTATGATTTAAGGGATCAAATTTGGGAATATGCTGTAAACCAAAGAGTAGTGACAAGGCAAAAGAGAAAGGTATTATGGGAAGTGAAAAACAGACTGTGACAGGAAGGGATAAAGAGCACAAATCCAACAGTAAATCAATGGGGAAAACTAGAGGTTATAAAAAGAATAAAAGGATAAAAGGAGCGATTGAATAAACTCGGTTTGTTCTCACTGGAACGACGGAGGTTGAGGGGCGACCTGATAGAGGTCTACAAAATTATGAGGGGCATAGACAGAGTGGATAGTCAGAGGCTTTTCCCCGGGGTAGAGGGGACAATTACTAGGGGGCACAGGTTTAAGGTGAGAGGGGCAAGGTTTAGAGTAGATGTACGAGGCAAGTTTTTTACACAGAGGGTAATGGGTGCCTGGAACTCGCTACCGGAGGGGGTGGTGGAAGCAGGGACGATAGGGACATTTAAAGGGCATCTTGACAAATACATGAATAGGATGGGAATAGAGGGACACGGACCCAGGAAGTGTAGAAGATTTTAGTTTAGACGGGCAGCATGGTCGGCACAGGCTTGGAGGGCCGAAGGGTCCGTTCCTGTGCTGTACTTTTCTTTGTTCTTTGTTCTAACTAAAAGCTCTGTATTTGAATGCACATAGCATTCAAAACAAAATATGAACTGAGAGCACGCAGAAATAAATAAGTATGACTTGCTACCCGTTATGGAGACATGGCTGCAGAAGGACATGGATTGGAACCTGAATATTGAAGGTACAGGAGGTTGGATTCTCCGATTTTCAGGCTATGTCGTGACGCCAGCGTGGGAACGGTGACATATAATGGCCGAAAATCTGGCGCAGAACTGCTCCCGATCCTCTGTTTGGTGCGGGGCTAGAAGGCCGTTAGAGCACCCGGCTCGAGCTGCCGATACAGCCGGAGAATTGCCGGGTCCGTGGCTGTGCATGCGCACGACGGCGGCCTGCAGTGGCTGCACCGTGCAACATGGGGCCAGCGGCGTGGACCCGGCCTGCCAAATAGTGCCCCCCCCCCCTTTGGCCAGGCTCGCCACCCCCGGACCACCCCCCAACAGTGCCCCCAACCCCTGCCAAAGTCCCCGCTGCCCATGGATCGGCTCTCCCCCGTCTGTGGCGGTGCTAGACTGAGTCCGCAGCCGCCACGCCGAGTCCCCGACAAATAATAGCATGAGAGGCCCACGCCGCCGGGAACCCGGCCGGACGGGGGCGGAGCATCGGGGGTTACCTGAGGCCGTCGATAAGGGAGGCAGCGGAGGCCGAGTCACTGAATCTATTTAAGAAGTATGGCAGCACGGTGATGCAGTGGTTAGCTCTGCTGCCTCACAGCACCGAGGTCCCAGGTTCGATCCCGGCCCCGGGTCACTGTCCGTGTGGAGTTTGCACATTCTCCCCGTGTCTGTGTGGTTTTCGCCCCCACAACCCAAAGATGTTTTGGGTAGCACGGTAGCATAGTGATTAGCACAAATGCTTCACAGCTCCAGGGTCCCAGGTTCGATTCCGGCTTGGGTCACTGTCTGTGCGGAGTCTGCACATCCTCCCCGTGTGTGCGTGGGTTTCCTCCGGGTTCTCCGGTTTCCTCCCACAGTCCAAAGATGTGCGGGTTAGGTGGATTGGCCATGATAAACTGCCCATAGTGTCCAAAATTGCCCTTAGTGTAGGGTGGGGTTACTGGGTTATGGGGATAGGGTGGAGGTGTGGACCTTGGGTAGGGTGCTCTTTCCAAGAGCCGGTGCAGACTCGATGGGCTGAATGGCCTCCTTCTGCACTGTAAATTCTGTATGTGCCGGCTAGGTGTATTGTCCACGGTAAATTGCCCCTTAATTGGAAAAATGAATCGAGTACACTAAATTTATTTTAAAAATATCTAAGAGGTAAATAGATAGGTTTCCAGATTTCTTGAAAGGTGTCAAAGGGTATGGGGAAAGCGCGGAAGTGTGGAATTGAGTTAGAGAATCAGCCATGATCATAATGAACGGTGTAGCAGGCTCAAAGGGCCGAATGGCCTAGTCCCAGTTCCATAGGTCATTGGTGGCCATCAGTCAAACAGCATTTTTCTTCTCGGTGACATCTTTTAACAGTTAATAATTTCGGCATGGATTTTGTCCCTGGAGATTAACATTTAACCCCTGCCCCCTGCCCTCACCCCTCCCGGAGGCTCCTGGACATTCAGGAGGGCTGGCAGCCTTCGATCCGGGACAAGCTAAAATCCTCTTGCACAAAACAAGAAGCAATGGGATGAAGGATGTGTGAAGCTGACGGTGGTGGTGTGAGTGAGGGGGGAGTGTTAGCCAGGGCCTTGGGACGGTGACCAGCTGTTTTCAAGCAATGCCTCGGCACCTTTCCTTGTCTAATTTGAACAACCAGAGGGAGCAATGTTTTAACAGCGCGTCCAAAAAGCCAGCCCCTCCAAACACTCTTCCAACACTCGATGTCAACCTGGGTTGTGAGCTGCGATGTGTAACTGCCCTCCCATTAAATCAGACTATATGGCAGCATGGTATTACACCCTGGCTCATTCATGATGCTCATAAAATTCAGGCTGTCGACTGTAAACAAAAGTGAGAGCAAATTTGCAGCCATAGACAATTTGGGGGTCCATTGATTTGTTTTCCCTTCCAATTACATCTTGTGCTCCACAGATATCAGCTTATTACTGACTTATTTTACATTGTTTCCATTTGCCTCTATCTACTGCACATATTCAGGTGATCATTAACTCCAGCATCTGCACAAGATAGTATCCTCTGTTAGTGGGGAATGACTGCAATTTTCCATTGTCAGAACTGATTTGGCTTATTGGATGGTGTCTGGAGCCCAATTGTTGGTTTTATCTATGGGAAAGCAGCATGTCCCGTTGATGCTACTGTCCTAGATTCACTCTCTCCTTGTCTGCTTCTATCTGCTTTGCTCTCCCGGTTTATCCCCCCTCTCTGGCACATTATCCCTATCCCCTCTCTCTCTCTATCTGTCACTTTCTCTGCAGGTGTGTGCGTGTTGATGTGTCTCATTGCCAGTCTTTGTCCCTGCCCACCTCCATTTCACTGTTACTCCAGTGTAGTATCGAGGGAGTGCTGAACCGCCGGGGGCACCGTCTTTCAGACGCCTCTCCGCTCCAGTGGGTGTAAAAGATCCCATGCCACTGTTTAGAAAAAGAGAAGGAAAGGTACCCTCATTAATATATATCCTTCAACCTGTTGTGTTATGCTTCTTCGTGTAGCATAAGCTGCTTCCTCTATGTATGCTCTGACAAAGGAAGTTCAGACTTGGAGATAGGTTTAACACATTTATTGAACAGTTAACAATTCTCCTACTTGAGTTCGACTCTCCTGCTGATCTTACTATAGTAACTCAATCTAACTAACCAGTCTGCTCTAATCCATGTGGTGGGTGTGATGCTCTGATCTGCCCCTGTCTCTCTGAGTGTCGCCTGTGGAAAAGAGAAAGAGCATGTGTGCCCTGTCCTTTTATATGGGCAGCCCCCTTGTGGTAGTATCATCTCTGGGTGTGTCTTGACTCCCATTGGTCGTGTCCTATCTTACTGACCTATTGGTTGAATGTCTGTGTGTCATGATGTCTCTGGTGCTCCCTCTAGTGTTTATTTAGTTCTAGTGTATCTACATTAACCCCTTGTGTATTTACAGTGATGCATATCACCACACAACCAACATCACTAAAATCGGATTGTCTGGTCATTATCACGTTGCTGCTTGCATCTTGCTGTGTGTAAATTAGCTGCCACGCTTACATATTACAACAGTGACTACATTTTGAACTTCAGTGGCTGTAAAGCGCTTTGTATCGCCCAGTGGTCATGATGCTGTGGGACAAACCCTTCTATTTCTCATCCTGTCCCTGTCTGTCCACCTCTTTCTACCTCTTTCTGCCAGTCTCTCCTTGACTGTCCAACTTTCTCTCTTGCTGTAACTCTCTTGCCCATTCTCTCTGTCCACTCTCTCTTTCCTCTACCTCTCCTTCACTCTGTTCCTTCTCCCTGAATGCCAATCTCTGTCCACCGTTCTCTTTTCCTGGCTCTCCCTTTTTCTTATGCTCTCTTTATTTTCCATTGCCTGCTTCCTTTGTAATTCTTTCTTGTCCGGGGCAAGTCGTGGATCCGACCCCCGTGCGACAGAATGCGCCTTTCCTACGTTGCAACTCTGGAGGCCCGAGGGAGGTTGATAATGATGTCATTGTTCTAATTAATGTGAAATTTAGATGAAGAAACTCTGTGAGGAGGGGGCCCAGTCACCCGTTAACACCTCCCCGCTCACTGCGAGCTAAGTTATGGATTTGGCAAAGACCCACATCCTATCAAAGCCTGTGCATCATATCCTATGGTTGTCAACAAGCCAAGCTTTCTGTGAACCATTCCAGTGTGTTCAGACCATCGGAAGACAGTAGCATCACAGCTGGTTTAAGCCATTCACACCTCCTCCCCTCTTAAAGATGGAGCCCACTGCAATAGGAAAAGAGCTTTCATGGTGACCCACCCCTCCACCGCTCACCCCGTTTTTAAACAAAAAGTGAAATGCTCCTGTCCATCCTCTCCTCTGCTGACCTCTGCTGGGGAAAGGAATGTGCTGGTCAGTTGACTATTCACCTGAATGGGCTTCGTACCAATGTTCAGGAAAGGAAAGAAAGGATTTACGCTTGGAAAGCATCTTTTATGACTTCAGCACCAATGTATATGCGGGAGGTGTAGCCAGCGTTGTCGTGTAGGAGACTCGGCTGCCAATGTTTACACAGCAAGATCCCACAAATAGCAATGTTCTCAAGGATCAGCTGATCAGTTTACCGTGATGTTGTCTGATGGACAAATACTGGCCAGGACACTGGGAAGATCTCCCGTGTCCATCATCAACATAGTCGCGGGGGAATTTGTTTTTTTAATTTTAGAGTACCCAATTCATTTTTTCCAATTGAGGGGCAGTTTAGCGTGGCCAAACCACCGACTCTGCACATCTTTGGATTGTGGGGGCGAGAATGTGCAAACTCCACACGGACAGTGACCCAGAGCCGGGATCGAACCTGGGACCTCGGCGCCGCGAGGCTGCAGGGCTAACCCACTGCGCCACCGTGCTGCCCCTGTGGGGGAATTCTTTAACATCGACCTGAGAGGTTAGACCAAATCAACGTCACACCTGAAAGATGCACCTCCAATTACGAAAAACTGCACTGGAGGGTCTGCTTGGATTCTGTTCCCACTTTTGTGAGTGGGATTTGAACACACGGCTCTCTAGGTTGCCCACTGACACCCTGGAGCTGATGATCAAGGAATCTACTGGCTTAGGCAATGTGGAAAAGGGGCAATAATTAGAAGCAGTATGATTGGTGTGTGACCCTTGGGTAGAATCCCTAATCCTGCTCAGTGTCTGGCGCCTCTGGTTGTACGTTGGGGCCGGGGGGGGGGGGGGGGGGGGGGTGGGGGGGCTGCGTAGGTATTGGCTAAGAACAGGATTGGTCTCAGTCCAAGTCCCTTCCCCACCAGCTCCGCACTCAAATAACCTGACAACACTCAGGATCCAGGCTCGCAACTAGTTGGGGCATCGGGAGGACTGACCCGCGGAACTTGCTGCAACCTTTGGGTGAGCTGGGTGCTCAATTGAAAGTGAGGAAAAATCAGGCAGGACTGGTGAAGCACCCCTGGAAATGTAACTGCACCAAAAGGAGGCTTTTGTGAGCTCATGTACATTTGGCAGAACCTTTTATTTATTTGATGCTTAAATATTGGCCTGGGCCCACATCCATCCCTCACTCAACATGACTAATACAGACCATCTACTCATGGGCAGCACGGTAGCACAGTGGTTAACACTGTTGCTTCAAAGCACCAGGGTCCCAGGTTCGATTCCCGGCTTGGGTCACTGTCTGTGCGGAGTCTGCACGTTCTCCCCGTGTCTGCGTGGGTTTCCTCCGGGTGCTCCGGTTTCCTCCCACAAGTCCCGAAAGACGTTCTTGTTAGGTGAATTGGACATTCTGAATTCTCCCTCTGTGTACCCGAACAGGTGCTGGAATGTGGCGACTAGGGGCTTTTCACAGTAACTTCATTGCACAAGCCTACTTGTGACAATAAAGATTATTATTATCATTATAATCACACTGCTGTTTGTGGGAGCTTGCTGTGCACAAAGGTGCTGCCACACTTCCTACATGATAACAATTACACTGTTGAAACGTACGTCGGGATGTCCTGAGGTCATACAAGATGCTATATCAATGCAAGTCATTCTTTCTTTGGCATTTCACAAAGATTTTTTAAACTTGTCCTGTAACTTCCTTCGGGGCATTTTGAGTCCTGTAAGGAACGAGAGAACAATTCAGAATCTGGGAATGTCGTAACGGGAGTTTTCTTTCCCTTGTTGCTAGGAGGCAGACACGGATGAGAACCAAGGGACGTTGGATTTTGAGGAGTTCTGTGCGTTTTACAAGATGATGTCCACACGGCGGGACCTCTATCTTCTGATGCTGATGTACAGTAACCACAAGGACCAATTAGACTCGGACGACCTGAAGAGATTCTTGGAGGTGGAACAAAAGGTGAGCAGTTTGAGTCAGAGTCAGTTCGGAGCACAGTGATGTCTTCCTAATGTAGATTCCCAGTCAAGACTCCAATTGTGCAGAGAGCATGTGACTGGCCCATCTGAAACATGTTTTGGACTGTTAATGGCTTGCGGGTATCTGTCTGCCGTTTTTGATTAACAAGCGCACAGTGCTGGGGAGCAGAACAGGAAGATTTCCTGCTCGATTCTCAGTCCGTCCTGAGCTAATTGAGGCAGCATACAGGGTTTTAATTAATGGACAGAGGTTTGAAATGGGTAACATGGGGCAAGAGAAAAGGGCAGTCTGTTTTACTTTTATATAAGGTATCATAAACATATGGTGGGTAGGTGACGGATATCGGTGAGATGTGGGATTCAGATATATTGGTGTCAAGGGGTATGAGAAGAGCGCGGGAGTATTATGTTGAGATAGGGGAATCAGACATGATCAAATTCAATGACAAAGCAGGCTCTAAGGGCCAAATGGCCTACTCCTATTCCTAGGTTCTAGCTTTCTAAGGTGGGAATTCAGATATATTGGTGAGGTGGTGGCTGGGTTGCATTGAGAGACACGGGTGAGATGGGAGGTGCGTTGGTCTGGTGGCACAGTGATAGTGCCCCGAGCTCTGAACCAGAGCCGCTTCAGGACCACGGTCATAACCTGGCCAAACAGATTAATTATCAACCCGTAAATTTCTTCCAATGCGCCTGTGACAGACAGTAAGAGTGGAAGAGATCCTCGTCAGCCAGGCTGTGTGGCAGCTGCAGCATAACAGCCCTGCCCACATTCTCTGTGGAAAGCATTCACCTTGCATTATGGGACTGCTGGAAAGACAGAGAGAGAGAGAGAGAGGGAGATTGGTTGGATTAAAGGAAATTGGTGAGATGGCAGATAAGTTTGACTGGAGGAGGCAGCACGGTGGTGCAGTGAGGAGCACTGCTGCCTCACGGCGCCGAGGTCCCAGGTTCGATCCCGGCTCTGGGTCACTGTCCGTGTGGAGTTTGCACATTCTCCCCGTGTTTGCGTGGGTTTCGCCCCCACAACCCAAAGATGTGCAGGGTAGGTGAATTGACCATGCTAAATTGCCCCTTAAGTGGAAAAAATGAATTGGGTACTCTAAATTTAAAAAAAAAGGTTTGATTGAGGGATATAGGTGAGATGGTAGATATATTTGATTGAGGGATATTGGTGAGATGGTAGATAGATGTGATTGAGGGATATTGGTGAGATGGTAGATAGGTTTGATTGAGGGATATTGGTGAGATGGTAGATAGGTTTGATTGAGGGATATTGGTGAGATGGTAGATAGGTTTGATTGAGGGATATTGGTGAGATGGTAGATAGGTTTGATTGAGGGATATTGGTGAGATGGTAGCTAGGTTTGATTGAGGGATATTGGTGAGATGGTAGATAGGTTTGATTGAAGGATATTGGTGAGATGGTAGATAGATTTGATTGAGGGATATTGGTGAGATGGTAGATAGGTTTGATTGAGGGATATTGGTGAGATGGTAGATAGGTTTGATTGAGGGATATTGGTGAGATGGTAGCTAGGTTTGATTGAGGGATATTGGTGAGATGGTAGATAGGTTTGATTGAGGGATATTGGTGAGATGGTAGATAGATTTGATTGAGGGATATTGGTGAGATGGTAGATAGGTTTAATTGAGGGATATAGGTGAGATGGTAGATAGGTTTGATTGAGGGATATTGGTGAGATGGTAGATTGGTTTGATTGAGGGATATTGGTGAGATGGTAGATAGGTTTGATTGAGGGATATTGGTGAGATGGTAGATAGGTTTGATTGAGGGATATTGGTGAGATGGTAGATAGGTTTGATTGAGGGATATTGGTGAGATGGTAGATAGGTTTGATTGAGGGATATTGGTGAGATGGTAGATAGGTTTGATTGAGGGATATTGGTGAGATGGTAGATAGGTTTGATTGAGGGATATTGGTGAGATGGTAGATAGGTTTGATTGAGGGATATTGGTGAGATGGTAGATAGGTTTGATTGAGGGATATTGGTGAGATGGTAGATAGGTTTGATTGAGGGATATTGGTGAGATGGTAGATAGGTTTAACTGAGGTCTTGATAAAGAGAGGAATTGATAATGAAAGTTGAAGGTCCTCAATGAGCTGATACTCATAGCGGTATATCAAAGGAAGGATAGTGTGACAACAGCATCATGTATGTTTCATGGAAACAATCACAGAAACAGGACACAACCAGAGAGAGAGAGAGTGACTGAAAGATTGGCCAAAGGGAGGATTTTAATGGGGAAAGAGGTGGAATCATAGAATCATAGAATTTACAGTACAGAAGGAGGCCATTCGGCCCATCGAGCCTGCACCGTCTCTTGGAAAGAGCACCCTACTTAACCCCACATCTCCACCCTATCCCCGTAACATTGCAACCCCATCTAATCTAAGGCCAACTGAGCATGGCCAATCCACCTAATCGGCACATCTTTGGGGACTGTGGGAGGAAACCAGAGCACCCGGAGGAAACCCACGCACACACGGGGAGAACGTGCAGACTCCGCACAGACAGTGACCCAATCCGGAATCGAACCTGAGCACTGTGCTACCGTGCTGCCCGTGGAGAAGCAGAGTGGTTTAGGACGGGAATTCAGTCGGGCCTTGAAATCGGAAGACACAGGCCTTAATGGTTGTGAAGGATTGTGACATGGGGAGAGGGTGTGGGAAAGAGATTGGATTTTAAAGGAGAAACAAATGTGGAGGAGTTATCTGGCTGGATGAGTTCATGGAGAGAGGGAGAGAGAGACATATCGAGTAGCTTGACTGCGAGCTTGCAGTTTAGAAGGCTGATTTGGTAGGGGGAAGAAGAGTAAGGTTGCTGGAGGAGCCTAACAATAACTTTGTTTAAACTTCAGCCTGTTGCAGGCTGATGATAAGGCTCTAAATATAATGCCGGTCATTAATTTGCAATTTGTTTGCCATCTCAGAGCAATGTTCTGGGCCCAGTAAATGGATGAATGGTACAGTAGAAGTGGGACTCCCTCGACTGTTACACATGCTGAATATGCTGAGACAGGCATATCCCTCCATGTTTATGGGTTGGCAATATTAAAAACAGACAGCTGTGTTTACTTTGTCTCTGCCCAATATTTCTGAAGGATAATGTAGCTAAGCTTATTTCCCAAGGTGTTAACATGATATAATAACAGCTTCACCCACTGCCTGTATCATTACCAATTTGAACAGGTGAGAGAACAGCAAAATGTAGTCCTAAAATCTTGTCCTATGTACGAATAAGCAATCCAAGCAACTTCATTCAATCTCACTTGCCCTTTGTGGCTCGATACTGCCTCTTGTGGGCTCTGCTGACAGTGCCCTGAGCTCTCACCATCCAAACATGGCTCCAACTTCACACCAATCAGCCAACCAAATGATTAAATTGCTGCCTGTCTCAGCAGTGCAGGAACTGAAGGTAAGTGCGGCCTCAGCAGGCTGTGCCTTGCCAAGGCCAAGTAATGACAAAGTCCCCTTAAATAGCGGTCTCGTTCTTGGTGCTAAGGGCAGCAGGAAAAACCCTGTTAAACCCGCCCGAAACGGGACTCGTTTTGTCCCGTTAAACCGTGCCCCATAACTGTATTTATTAAAGCCCCCATCAGCACTGTGTACACCTTGAGCTCGGAATATATCTACTGACATTTTTTTCATTTGACCTGTCCTTTTTAAAAATAAATTTAGAGTACCCAATTATTTTTTTTCCCAATTAAGGGGCAATTTAGCGTGCCCAATCCACCTACACTGCACATCTTTGGGTTGTGGGGGTGAGACCCACGCAGACACGGGGAGAATGTGCAAACTCCACACGGACAGAGACCCGGGTCCTCAGTGCCGTAGGCAGCAGTGCTAACCACTGCGCCGCCATGCCGCCCCATCTGCCTCCCTTCTGCCCTCTGCCTCAGGAGTGCCCCAGCCCTGCCTCGCATTTAACACCAACCCCAGAGACATTGAAAATTCACAGTACAGATTTAACACAGGTGTTGTGCTGTTAAGAAAAGGGCTCACGGGCTGACTGGAAAAGGTGCACAGGTTCTCCAATGTGGAACTGCTCATCATCGGGCACCTCCACCCTCCTGGTGGCTCCTACAAGGTGGAGTCAAGCAGCGGCAATCCTGAAGTGAAGCTCTGAGAGAATTTCCAGAATAAATGTTGCCTGAACGTTGGTGAAGTCTTGATGAAAGGGTCCCAGAACGTTTCCCGATGTGCTTCTGAAATCCTCTTCCCAGCTCCAGTAGCAATGAAAATAAAATGGGGACTATCTTTTTAAGTAACGTTTGAAATCAACATTTGTGTTTCTGCCCAAATAGCTGGTTCCTGTTGGGAGAGGGTGTTTGATGAAGCACTCACCACCAGCACCCTCTGTGCCCTCTCTAATTGAAGCGGCAATGAGCTATTCAATGATCCACAGGATGGCTCTTCCTGGCCCACACTTCAGCTCCTATAAAACACAGATTTCCACCTGTGTGTCTGTTATTGGTGCTATTCAGATTGAAGATGGCACAGGTTAGGTCTCGCGCTCCCATCTCTCCCACACACTATCCCCCCCTACCCTTGCCAGCACCGCAGCCACACTCCACCCTGTCCTATCCTCACAGCAACCGCTGCCCTCACTCCTACAGACACTAGGGCAGAATTGAGCGTTTTGGTTCGGGACCCTGACATCAGGGTCAAATGGCAGCCTCCACACCGCACTGTGTTGGGAGCAGTCACCAGACCTTGGGCGGGATTCTTCGGAAACCGGCGGTGCGGGCAACTCTGGCACGAAGGAGTGGCATGAACGACTCCGGCCCGACGCCCCGAAGGTGCGGAATCCTCCGGCGCGAGTTGGTGCATTGTGCGGGAGCGCCAGCGTGTGCTGGCGTCATCCCAGCGCATGCGCGGGGGGGGGTTCATCTCCGCGCCGGCCATCGCGGACTGTTGCACCAGCCGGCGCGGAGGAATAGAATGCCCCACGGCACAGGCCCGCCCGCGGATCGGTGGGCTCAGATCGCGGGCCAGGCCACCATGGGGGCACCCCCCCGGGGCCAGATTCCCCCCGCGCCCCTCTGAGGACCCCGGAGGCCGCCCGCGGAGACAACTCCCGCCGGTAAATACCTGTCGTAACATACGCTGGCAGGACCAGCCGAAAACGGGCGGCCACCCGGCCTATCGCGGGCCGGAGAAGCGCCGAGTGGAGGCCTCTGCCAACGGCCCTCGACCCGTGCGGCATGATTCCCGCCCCCGCCAAATCCCCGACGCCAGAGAATTCGGCAGCCAGCGGGGGTGGGATTCACGCCGCCCCCCGGCGGTTCTCCGACCCGGCGGGGGGGGGGGGGTCAGAGAATCCCACCCCTGTTTTTCTCTGAATTACACGGTAGCACAATGGTTCACACTGTTGCTTCACAGCGCCAGGGTCCCAGGTTCGATTCCCGGGTTGGGCCTCTATCTGTGTTGGGTCTCCACGTTCTCTCTGTGTCTGCGTGGGTTTCCTCCGGGTGCTCCGGTTTCCACCCACAAGTCCCGAAAGACGTGCTTGTTAGGTGAATTGGACATCCTGAATTCTCCCTCTGTACCCAAACAGGCGCCGGAGTGTGGCGACTAGGGGCTTTTCACAGTAACTTCATTGCAGTGTTAACATAAGCCTGCTTGTGACAATAATAAAGATTATTAATATTATTGAATTAGCCGATTAGTGGCCAGAGGGCACGCACGCCATCCAACTGAAGATGGTGGGTGAGCTCTTGGAGCTGGGGGACCAATAGGAGGCCCTCTGCGTGGATGAGCTGCAGAGAGAGAAGGTGCCTCCACCTTAAGGTGGCCCATTAACACTTTGCTGTTGTACACCATTATTGTGAGGCCTGGTAGGCGGGTTGGAGGGGAGGAGAGGGAAGGGTGGGGGCTGTAGGCCTCAAAGTCTGTCTGGAGCCTTGGCCCTCTGCCAGTCTGCCAACGGGAGGCCAGCAGCAGGCAGCTGTCGTGTTGCCTAACCCATTGGAGGCTGTATGGAAAATTCCAGCCGGTTCCTCATTCATGGCCTTAATTGATCTTTTACTGAGCTCATTAAGCTACGCGCTGCCTGCAGGCAGGGAGCCGGCCTTCAGCAACACAGCTCGCATCCAGGATGGTGCCAGCGAGCTATTATGCACCCACCCTCCCCTGTTCTCGCCCTCATTACCGGGTGAGAATTCTGCGCAGTGTCTAAAATGTTTACAACTCACAGGCTGCGCTCACTCCAAAAATAAACACACTCATCTCTCCTTTCTGACATATCCCACATTGCTACACATTCTGTCCTCCGTGATGGGTGCGATATCCAACCATGCAGTTCAAAGATAGTTCCTTACAGAAGGCCAGCTCTGTGATCTAAACGTTGTCAGTTTAAAATGTGCCAAACGCCCCAGAATTTCACACAATGCTGAAATAGAATTGAGTTTTAATCTTTATAAATAGATTGGTGATTTGTTTTTGTTTTTTTATTTTTTGTTGTTTTTTAAAAAATATATTTTATTAAAGTTTTTCGATCAAACAAAAACAAAAATTTCCCATTTTACAACTTTGGAATAATATATACATTGATCGTTTTTGAAATAAATAATATGCTAACTAACGGCAACTGCCAACAACAAAATAAGAAACAACAGAAATAGTAACTAAAATAGTAACTTCGTAAAATCTAATATAAATAACTAATATATAAACACACACATAAAAACCTCTGAGGACCCAAATGAGTCCCCCCCCCCCCTCCCCCCTGGGTTGCTGCTGCTACCTTTCCTATTTTCCCTTATCGCTCTGCGAGATAGTCGAGGAACGGTTGCCACCGCCTGGTGAACCCTTGAGCCGAACCTCTTAGTGCGTACTTTATCCGCTCCAATTTTATGAACCCTGCCATGTCGTTTATCCAGGCCTCCACGCCCGGGGGTTTAGCTTCTTTCCACATAACTAGAATCCTTCGCCGGGCTACGAGGGACGCAAAGGCCAAAACATCGGCCTCTCTCGCCTCCTGCACTCCCGGCTCATCTGCAACCCCAAATATAGCCAACCCCCAGCCTGGTTCGACCCGGACCCCCACCACCTTTGAAATCACTTTTGCCACACCCACCCAGAACCCATGCAATACCGGACATGACCAAAACATGTGGGTGTGGTTCGCCGGGCTTCCCACGCATCTCCCGCACCTATCCTCCACTCCAAAAAATCTACTCAGCCTTGCTCCAGTCATATGCGCCCTGTGTAGAACCTTGAATTGTATCAGGCTGAGCCTGGCACACGAGGACGAAGAGTTTACCCTACCTAGGGCATCTGCCCACAGCCCCTCCTCAATCTCTTCCCCCAGCTCCTCCTCCCATTTTCCCTTCAGCTCCTCTACCATCGTCTCCCCCTCGTCTCTCATTTCCCTATATATATCTGACACCCTGCCATCACCCACCCATGCCCCCGAAATCACTCTGTCCTGGATCTCTTGCGCCGGGAGCTGCGGAAATTCCCTCACCTGTTGCCTCACAAATGCCCTCACTTGCATGTAGCGAAATGCATTCCCAGGTGGCAACCCATATTTTTCTGTCAGTGCTCCCAGACTCGCGAACGTCCCGTCTAAAAACAAGTCCTTCAATTTCGCAATTCCTGCTCGCTGCCAAGATTTAAATCCCCCATCTATCCTTCCCGGGACGAACCTATGGTTGTTCCTTATCGGGGACCACACTGAGGCACCCGTCACTCCCTTATGTCGTCTCCACTGCCCCCAAATTTTCAGAGTTGCCACCACCACTGGGTTTGTGGTGTATTCTTTCGGGGAGAACGGTAACGGCGCCGTCGCCAGTGCTTTTAGGCTAGTTCCCCTACAGGACGCCATCTCCAGTCTTTTCCACGCTGCTCCTTCCCCTTCCCTCATCCACTTACATATCATTGACACGTTGGCGGCCCAATAATAATCACTTAGACTCGGCAGTGCCAGTCCCCCTCTGTCCCTACTGTGCTGCAGGAACCCCCTCTTTACTCTTGGGGTCTTTCCAGCCCACACAAAGCTCATAATACTCTTGTCCACCTTATTAAAAAAGGCCTTTGTAATCAGTACAGGGAGGCACTGGAACACAAAAAGAAACCTCGGAAGGACCACCATTTTAACCGCCTGCACCCTGCCCGCCAAAGACAGGGGCGCCATGTCCCACCTCCTAAAGTCCTCTTCCATCTGCTCTACCAGTCGTGCCAAGTTAAGCTTATGCAAGGTTCCCCAGTTCCTGGCCACCTGGATCCCTAAATACCGGAAATCCCTTGTTACCCTCCTCAACGGTAAATCGTCTATCCCCCTGCCCTGTTCCCCGGGGTGCATCACAAACAGTTCACTCTTCCCCATATTCAATTTATATCCTGAAAATTCTCCAAACTCCCTGAGTGTCTGCATTATCTCAGGCATCCCCTCCACAGGGTTCGCGACATACAACAACAAATCATCCACGTATAATGACACCCGATGCTCTTCTCCTCCTCTAAGTACCCCCCTCCACTTCCTAGAGCCCCTCAGCGCTATGGCCAGTGGCTCAATTGCCAACGCAAACAGTAACGGGGACAGGGGACATCCCTGTCTTGTACCCCTATATAGTCGGAAGTGGTCAGATCGTTGCCTATTTGTAATCACACTTGCCACCGGGGCCCTGTACAGGAGCTGAACTCATCTAATGAACCCCTCTCCAAATCCAAATCTCCTCAGTACTTCCCACAGGTAGTCCCACTCCACTCTATCAAATGCTTTCTCTGCCTCCATCGCCACCACTATCTTCGCCTCCCCCTCCGGTGGGGGCATCATCATCACCCCCAGCAGCCTCCGTATATTAGCATTCAATTGCCTCCCTTTAACAAACCCCGTTTGATCATCATGCACCACCCCAGGGACACAGTCCTCTATCCTCGTCGCCATCACCTTGGCCAAAAGCTTGGAATCTACGTTCAAGAGGGAAATAGGCCTGTATGACCCGCACTGCAGCGGGTCTTTGTCTCTTTTCAGGATCAGCGATATCGTCGCCTCCAACATCGTCGGGGGTAGTGTCCCCTTTTCCCTAGCCTCATTAAAGGTTCTCGTCAGAAGTGGGGCCAGCAGGTCCACGTATTTCCTATAGAACTCCACCGGGAACCCATCCGGTCCCGGGGCCTTCCCTGCCTGCATGTTCCCAATTCCTTTTACCACCTCCTCCACCTCAATCTGCGTTCCCAGTCCTGTCATCTCCTGTTCCTCAACCTTCGGGAACTCCAGCTGGTCTAGGAAACGCATCATTCCCTCTTTCCCTTCCGGGGGTTGAGCCTTATATAGCCTCGCGTAAAATACCTTAAACATCCCGCTCACCCTCTCCACTCCCCGTTCCATCTTACCCTCCTCGTCTCTAACCCCTCCGATCTCTCTCGCCGCCCCCTTCCTAAGTTGTTGGGCCAGCAGGCGGCTCGCCTTCTCTCCATATTCATACTGCACTCCCTGTGCCTTCCTCCATTGTGCCTCCGCCTTACCCGTGGTCAACAAGTCAAAGTCCGTGTGCAATCTCCGTCTTTCCCTGTATAGCCCTTCATCTGGAGCCTCCGCATATTGCCTATCCACCCTCAAAATCTCCCTCAACAATCTCTCCCTTTCTTTACCCTCTTGTTTCCCCTTATGGGCCCTTATGGAGATCAGCTCCCCTCTAACCACCGCCTTCAACGCCTCCCAGACCACTCCCACCTGGACCTCCCCGTCTTCATTAATCTCTAGGTATCTTTCAATACATCCCCTCACCCTTACACATACCTCCTCGTCCGCCAACAGTCCCATATCTAATCTCCAGAGTGGGCGCTGTTCCTTTTCCTCTCCTACTTCCAGATCTACCCAATGTGGGGCATGATCTGAAATGGCTATAGCCGAATACTCCGTTCCTGCCACCTTCGGGATCAGGGCCTTTCCCAGGACAAAGAAGTCTATCCGGGAGTACACTTTGTGGACATGGGAGAAGAAGGAAAACTCTTTACTCCTTGGCCTCGTAAATCTCCAGGGATCCACTCCTCCCATCTGCTCCATAAAGCCCTTAAGCACCTTGGCCGCTGCCAGCCTCCTCCCGGTCCTAGATCTGGACCGGTCCAGCCCTGGGTCCAGCACCGTGTTGAAGTCCAACTTTCCCATCTCCAGGTCCGGGATGCGCCCCAACATACGCTTCATAAAGTTCGCGTCATCCCAGTTCGGGGCATATAAATTCACCAGCACCACCGCCTCACCTTGCAATCTGCCACTCACCATCACGTATCTACCCCCACTGTCCACCACTGTGGTCTTCGCCTCAAACAATACCCGTTTCCCCACCAGTATTGCCACCCCTCTATTTTTCGCATCCAAGCCCGAGTGGAATACCCCCGACGGCGCCCTCCCGTCCCGACCATCCCATCCCATAACAGCTCCCCCTTCCCCTTAGCAGCAGCAACCCAGTTAACCCCCCCCCCCCCCCGCTAGATCCCTCTCTAGCTTAGTTGCTCCCCCCATATTGCTTCCGGAAGTCAGCAAACTCTGGCTGACCTCGGCTTCCCCCGTTTATCCTTAGCCTCCCATCATGTGAGGCCCCCTCCTTCCTGCGCCCCCTTTTCCCGCCACAATTTCCATAGCGTGGGAACAAAGCCCACGCTTCCCTCTCGGCCCCGCCCCTGATGGCGCAGCTCCCTCTCTCCTTCCCCCTCCCCTTCCCCACCGGCGCCCACATTTCTTCATGTTCCCCCCCCTTCGAGGGGAAAGAAAATTTTCCCCCATCTGATTCACAGTCCCTTGCCACCACCTCACTACTTCATTTCAAACACTCTTTCTCCAATCTAGTCCAACTTCTCCTCTTCAATATATGTCCACGCCTCTTCTGCCGTCTCGAAGTAGTGGTGTTTACCCTGGTGTGTAACCCACAGTCTTGCCGGCTGCAACATTCCGAACTTCACTTTCCTCTTGTGGAGCACCGCCTTGGCCCGATTGAAACTCGCCCTCCTTCTCGCCACCTCCGCACTCCAATCCTGATACACACGGATCACCGCGTTCTCCCACCTGCTGCTCCATGTCTTTTTCGCCCATCTCAGGACCATCTCCCTGTTCTTGTAGCGGTGGAACCTCACCACTATTGCTCGAGGTATTTTTCCTGCCTTTGGTCTTCTCACGAGGACTCGATACGCTCCCTCCACTTCCAGGGGGCCCGTCGGGGCCTCAGCTCCCATTAAGGTATGGAGCATCGTGCTCACATACGCCCCAACGTCCGCTCCCTCTGCCCCTTCGGGAAGACCCAAGATTCTTAGGTTCTTCCTCCTCGAGCTATTTTCCAGGGCTTCCAGTCTCTCCATACACCTCTTATGCAGTGCCTCGTGCGTCTCCGTCTTCACCACCAAGCCCTGTATCTCGTCCTCGTTTTCGGCAGCTTTTGCCTTCACTCCACGGAGCTCCATCTCTTGGGTCTTCTGCGCCTCCTTTAACCCCTCAATCGCCTGCAGCATCGGCGCCAGCACCTCCTTCTTGAGCTCCTCCACACATCGCCGGAGGAACTCCTGCTGTTCCAGGCCCCATACCAACTGGCCTCCCTCCGCCGCCATCTTGCTTCTCACTTCCCTTCTTTGCCGCTGCTCCAGAGGATCCTCCGCAATCTGGCCACTATTATCTCTTCTATCCATTCACATCCAGGGGGGACTCCCTTCTATGTCGCCTCACAGTGGGTTTAGCCTTCGAAAATTGCCGTTGGGGTTCCCGATAAGAGCCCAAAAGACCGTTAAAACGGGAGGTGCCGAAACGTGCGACTTAGCTGGTCATCGCCGCACCCGGAAGTTCGGTGATTTGTTTCTACTGATTGTCGAGTTGAAGGACACAGTTCAGGGCCTCCCTGCACTATGTTTCCAAGCTCCAGGGATTCGTGCAGTTTGGGGTAGCTGACGCTAAAGCCGGAATGACAGCTTACTTCTCTGTCTCTTTCTCTCTCTCTCCCTCCCTCTTGGTCTCTCTGAAACATGGTACGCGGAGGCCATTCAGCCCTTCAAACCGGCACCGCCATTCATTATGATCATGGCTGATCATCCAATCAGTTCCCACTTTCCTCCCATATCCTCTGAGCCCTTTAGCCCCAAGAACGATCAAACTCCTTCTTGAAAACAAAACAATGTTTCCGCCGCAACTGCTTTCTGTGATAGCAAATTCCACAGGCTCACCACTCGCTGGGTAAAGAAATTTCTCCTCCCACATATCCTTGGACTGTCACCCACCATCAGGAACATCCTTCCTGCACCTATCCTTTCTAGTCCTGTTAGAATTTTATAGGTTTCTGTGAGATCTCCCTCTCATTCTTCTAAACTCCAGCGAATAGAATCCTAACTTTGTCAATCTCTCCTCATAGGTCAGTCCTGCCCTCCCAGGAATCAGTCTGGTAAACGTTCCCTACACTCCTTCCATAGCAAGAACATCCTTCCTCAGATAAGGAGATCAACACTGCACACGATATTCCAGGTGTGGTCTCACCAAGGCCCTGTATAATTGCAGCAAGGCATCCCTGCTCCTGCACTCGAATCCTCTATGAAGGTCAATGTACCATTTGCCTTCTTCACCACCTGCTACATCTGCATGCTGACTCTCAGCGACTGTACAAGGGCACCCAGGTCTTGTTACACATTCCCCTCTCTCAATCTATAGCCATTCAGATAATAATCTGCTTTCCTGTTTTTGCTATCAAAGTAGATAACCTCACATTTATCCACATTATACTGCATCAGCCGTGCATTTGCCCACTCACTCAGCTTGTCCAAATCACACTGAAGCTTCTCTGCATCCTCCTCACAGCTCACCCTCCCACCCAGCTTTGTGTGTCTGAAAATTTGGAGATAATACATTTCGTTCCCTCATCAAAATCATTCTTTTAAGGGGCAATTTAGCTTGTCAGTCCACCTACCCTGCACATCTTTGGGTTGTGGGGGTGAGACCTATGCAGACACGGGGAGAATGTGCAAACTCCACACGGACCCAGAGCCGGGATCGAACCTGGGACCTCGGCGTCGTGAGGCAACAGGGCTAACCCACTGCACCACCGTGCTGCCCTCGTAAGCCATGGTTTGACCATTTTTCCCATTTCTCTGCCTATCACTTTTCTTTTTCCCCTTTCTGTCTTTTGTTCTTTTCAGTGTTTCCCCTTGCTCTGACTCCTTGCATTGGTTCCCCCGCCGCCATTTCAGGTGATTCTGTCTCGCTGGTTCTTGCTTTCTTTCCCTCTTTGTCTCTCTCTCTCTCCCCATTTGTGTCTTTATTTCTGTCTATCCATCTCTCACTGTCTTCCTCTGCCTTTATCCCGGTTCTTTTCTTTCCTCGATGAACTGTGGTCGGCTATATTAGGGGTATCGCGGTACCTAGGTGGGATGTACCTTATACTGTAGTGTGAGTGGTGGAGCCTGCCTGCTGGCTCCGCCCAGCAGGCGGAGCATAAGAGTCTGTGTTTCACCCACAGCAGTCATTCTGTACCGGAGCTGCTGGGGTAACGACTTGTTCATTAAAGCCTTCAATTGGACTACAATCTCGCTTCAGTAGTGATTGATCGTGCATCATGAACACAGTCGCTTCCTTCTGTTTCTGCCCTTTTCAACTGCTTTCTTGTGTTTGTGTCTCTGTTCCTCTCTTTCCCACCCTCTTTTTGTGCCTATCTGTCTCACACTGTCTCTCTCCCACTTTATCTTTCCCTCTGTCTGTCTACTCTACACTCGCTTTCTTTTGTCTCCTTATCTTGCTGGTTCCCTCTCTCCCTGTCTCACTGTCTTTTCTTTATTTTCCTCTTTATCATTATCTCTCTCCTACTCTCCCTTTGCCGTTCTTTCTCACTGTGACCCTTTCCAACTCTCTCTCTTTCCCCTGTGCACTCACTTTCTGAGCACGCATTGCTGTAACATTTTGTCAGCTAAATGGTGCATGACAGACATATTTGGGATAAATATTGAGATGTGCCCACTTTGGTCTTCCACTGCGGTCAGCCAAAGTTCTTGGGATCAGAGAGAGATCCCCCCCTGTGACAAGCATAGGGGGTGGGGGATGGGGTTGCAGGGGTACCATCACCATTCAAGGTCATGGGTGACTCAGTTGAGGGAGGGAGGGGGCTCCCCTGGAAATTAAAGTGTTGTTGCCCTCAGCTGTGTCCATTTTCCAAAACGTGGCATTCCAAACCAAAATATTTAATTCCATATTCAACTTTCCTGGGTCCAGGCCTCAATGTGCTGGTTGTTACCTCAAAACCGCCCCGTGGAGACCAGTGCATTTGGTACGTGTGCCTACGATATGCAAGATTCAATAGTCAATGTACCCTCTCTCTTCAAGACAATGATGAGCCATGAGGTCATGTTGCAGCTGTTCAAAACTCTGGTGTGGCCGCATTTGGAGTATTGCGTGCAGTTCTGGTCGCCGCATTATAGGAAGGATGTGGAAGCATTGGAAAGGGTGCAGAGGAGATTTACCAGAAGGTTGCCTGGTATGGCGGGAAGATCTTATGAGGAAAGGCTGAGGGACTTGAGGCTGTTTTCGTTAGAGAGAAGAAGGTTAAGAGGTGACTTAATTGAGGCATACAAGATGATCAGAGGATTGGATAGGGTGGACAGTGAGAGCCTTTTTCCTCGGATGGTGATGTCTAGCACGAGGGGACATAGCTTTAAATTGAGGGGAGATAGATATAAGACAGATGTCAGAGGTAGGTTCTTTACTCAGAGAGTAGTAAGGGCGTGGAATGCCCTGCCTGCAACAGTAGTGGACTCGCCAACACTAAGGGCATTCAAATGGTCATTGGATAGACATATGGACGATAAGGGAATAGTGTAGATGGGCTTTAGAGTGGTTTCACAGGTCGGCGCAACAACGAGGGCCGAAGGGCCTGTACTGCGCTGTAATGTTCTATGTTCTATGTTCTATCTTGTCAGGGTCAGACAGAGCTTCACATTAGGAGGCCAGCCTGCCTTCTTTGGCATTAGGTCACCCGGCTTTGTTTCCCGATGAGTTCACGCCAAATTAGCCACGGGTTTTCAGCTGGCCTTGCCTGATCAGCTTCTGTCAACTCTTGGCGGGTCTCAGTGCGTTACACTCAGTGTGCGCCCCACTCCAGTACTCGAGCGCATAAACCGGTTGGCATTCCTGTGCTGTCCTTGTGGGTGAGGCATTGAACTCAGGCCCCATCTTCCTGTTCAGGTGAAAGTTAAGGATCTCATGTTGCTGTTTGGAGGACAGAGTGTTCTGTGAAAGCTCAGGCCAAGATCTCCAAGTAATCAAAGACAGATGAGCAGTTCATTCATCTCATTGTTGTTTGTCGGCAGTTGCTATTATCGATTTGCTTCCCTTCATCAGAACAATTTGAAAGTAATTCATTGCGTGAAGCACTTTTGAGGCATTTAGATGTGATAAATGTTTGCATAGACGTCAGTGTTCACTCGCAAACTGGATCAAGGTGAAGCTCTTGTTACTTTGGGCCCTGAACAACAGACACCAAAGTGGCATTTAACAAAGGATTGCCTGGTGCAGAGATAGAACTGGAGTTAAACTAGGGAGTGTCAGAATTGTAGAATCATAAGTGTTTACTATAATTGAGGAGGCCATTCAGCCCATCATATCTGTGTCAGCTCTTTGCGAGGGCAATTCAAAGTCATTCTCACTTCCCCATGGCCCAGTGTCAATCAATATATATCAATATTTAACCAGTCTGTGCTTATAATGAGCCCGTGTATATCGATATTTAACCAATTGATGGGAACACGCAGCCAACCTCTGTCAATATTGACCTTCTCTATCAATATTAAGCCAGTATAAATCAATACTTGACCAATGCTCAGCCTGTGCAAATACCAACATTTGATCAGTTTTATGGAAAACGGGGTGGGTATTTTCAGAGACCGTTTGCGAATTCTACTTTTTAAAAAACTTTTGAATTTTGGTGAAGTTCTGCCCTCAGCTTCAAAATCTTTCAGGTTTTGTCAGGGGAGACTGCTTTAGTAAACTGTGCAAAGATCATTGCTTAATTTGTAATAGGCTTTGAATACAGGAATTTTTTAATCTTACCATTACACCATCTCCGACACTGATTCATTGTAACTGGATTTCCCCAGCTCCCGCAGTCTTCCTACGCTGTATCGACCCTAAATCTTGATTGAACTCAGTTTTTCTACTCCCCGTTTGAATGTGGCCTGCACTGTGGACCCTGGGTACTTCACCTCTGCTTCTCGATTAAAATTTTTTTATCTCAGTGTAAACTGGTTCAAATATTTCTGGGATTTAAAATGTGAGCAGTTAATGTTTCTGTAATGCTTTCAGGAAGTAACATTTTGTGTTAAAGTATGTGAATAATGGCAGTAGTTAAGTGGAACATGCTTGGGAGAAATAAATCCTGCAAATGTCCAAATCTCTACACTACTGAGGTTTGTGCAGGAGACCAGAATTGAATGAGCACAGAGATCTCGACTGTTTGCTATCAACTAACAGCTCCCCTGTGGCCAGACCAACCTTATTATCTTTCTGTGGATCGATAGGCCTGAACAGTGTTGAACCTTCAGTGGCTACAAGTAATCAGGACATCCTGCGACACTGAGCAACAGGATTAGAAACCATCCCCTGTGATTAAACATCCAGCTGTCTGTGTGTGCAGCAGGATGTCTAATGAGACATAAAGCAGGAAAGGTGAATCCACCTCGGAGCCTCTCTCATCATTCCCACCTGTCGTGTTGGGTGTTCCGCTATACAGACGAACCAACACGGTTGTAGATGGTACAACTCTGTTTTATTACTCTTGATAACAACATCTGTAAACTTATGACTGTGGTTCGTAATTTACCCGTTAACCTGTGGACCCAGCCCTAACACTATCTTAGAGAGGCACTCAGCACATGGTGTATGTCTGAGTGGCACACTGTGAGCTCTGTGCCCTGAGCTGTCTCCTGCTGGAATGAGCAGGAACTGTGGTGTTCCCCGTTTTATAGTGCGTGTGCTCTCACTGGTGATTGGCTGTGATGTTGCGTGTGTGTTGATTGGTCCGTTGATCTGTCCATCAGTGGGTATGTGTGTTTGCCCCATGATATGTTTATCTGAATATCATGACACCACCCTCTACTCAACAGATGACCGGTGTTATGAAGGAGCATTGTCTGGAGATTGTTGATAAGTTTGAGCCGTGTCTGGAGAACCAGAAGCAAGGGGTCCTCGGGATTGACGGTAAGTTTGTGTGTCCCCTCACCCCCATAATCTCTCCCCTTGATGATTCTTCGCTGCGGCCATGGTTCCACAGGCACTGCCCATCCTCTGGTACTTTGCCCAGATAGCCATTCCTCACGATTCTGCCCAGCCAGTGGAGGTTTGCAGACTCTTAGTCTCATGATGGGCATCACAGGAGAGCATTGACCATGTCCCTTTATCAACAGCTCTCACACACACAGACAAAAATACACACACAAACACGTGCATACATGCAGACATGCACATACTCACACACGAGCATACACGTGTGTGTTCACATTCATTCACAAACCCACACACACACACACACACACACAGTTTTTTTTTTTAAATTTAGAGTACCCAATTATTTTTTTCCAATTAAGGGTCAATTCAGCGTGGCCAATCCACCTACCCTGCACATCTTGGGGTTGTGGGGGCGAAACCCACGCTGACATGGGGAGAATGTGCAAACTCCACACGGACAGTGACTTGGAGGCGGGATCGAACCTGGGTCCTCGGCGCCGTGGGGCAGCAGGGTTAATCCACTGCGCCACCGTGCTTCCCACACACACACATGCTAACTCACAACCTCGCATCACTTTTCCAACAGGAGTCAGAGGATACAGATCACCACTGAGTTTTCTGAAAGAAAATAGACTTTCCCTGTTAACACTGATGTCAGTCACAGGACCCAGATCATCAACTGATCTCACAAGGCATGAACCCAGTTTGGATTAGAGAATTTTTATTCTGATGCTCAATAACGTTGTGTTTATCCATTGGTATTACAAAGAAAGAGGGCGGCACGGTGGCACAGTGGTTAGCGCTGCTGTCTCACAGCGCTGAGGTCCCAGGTTCGATCCCGGCCCGGGTCACTGTCCGTGTGGAGTTTGCACATTCTCCCCGTGTCTGTGTGGGCCTCACCCCCACAACCCAAAGATGGGCAGGTTAGGTGGATTGGCCACACTAAATTGCCCCTTAAATTGGGGAAAAAAGAGTTGGGTACACTAAATTTATTTTTAAAAAGATATTACAAAGGAAGAAATACGACTGGCCAATAATATTCCTTTTATGATTGTCCCAGTTAGACTTGTAACCTGGGGCTGTTGCAATGACACCATGCTTGGAGACTTTGCCCCTTGTAAAAAATGCATGCCCTGGATATTAAATCACAGCACAGTGGAACCTTCAAGTATCCGGACTCCTTTTATCTTCCATCCCAGTTACCAGGCTGTTGATTGATATTCCTATCTAGAAACCTATTCTACTATTCAATTATATAATGGCTACTCTGATTTCCGAGCTCCATCGACCTCCCTGAGCTCGATACCCCTGAATATCTCTCTCTCTAACAAAAAATATCTTCATAATTTTCAAGGGTTAAAATTATCAATTGAGTTTGCATCTGCTGCCCTCGCAGGGGAAGTTCGACACTTCTGCCACCTTTGTGTGGGGTGAAGAACTTCCTCACCTCTCCCCCCAGCTCTGATTTTAGTTGCGACCTGCTCGTTTTAGACTCGCCAAGAAATGGAATGGTTTTAGAAAAATGTCTTTTCATCCCACAGGTTTCACGAACTACATGCGAAGCCCAGCTGGTGATATCTTTAACCCTGAACACTACAAAGTCAACCAGGACATGACACAGCCCATGTGTGACTATTACATTGCCTCCTCGCACAACACTTACCTGATGGGGGACCAGCTGATGTCTCAGTCCCGAGTGGACATGTATGCCTGGGTGCTGCAAAGTGGCTGTCGCTGTGTCGAAGGTAAGACCAAGCCAGCTCACTTTCCCTCCTGGGTCTAATTGTACATTTCTCTCAGGAATGCACCTCGTATTGCAGTAGGTGCGAATATCGCTCCCAAGTCTCCACCACTTAAAACGTCCACGTTTTTAAAATGTGGCAGTCGTAGCTCAGGGTCTCTTGCCTCCGACAAAGAAGATTGTAGGTTTGAGCCCCATTCCACATAATCTCTAGGATGACGCTCCAGTGACGCACCGAGGAGTGCGCCCCTGTCCGAGGTGCTGACCTTCGGACAAGACATTAAACTGCAGCCGCGTTTGTCCTCTCAGGTTAATGTGAAAGATCCCACGGCACTATTTTGAAGAGGAGCAGGGGAGTTCTCCCTTGTGTCTTGGCCAACATTCATCCCTCAACGAACATCACTGCAAATAGATTACCTTGCTGTTTTTAGGAGGTTGCTTTGTGTCAATTGGTTGTCACGTTTCCTGTATTACAATAGTGACTGTATTGTAAAAATGTACTTTATTGGCTGTAAAGCACTTTGGGACATCCTGAAGCTAAAAAAGGTGCTATATAAATGGAGATCTTTCTTTCGTGTATAGTCCAAAAAGGGTAACCATTAATCTCAACATCAAAATTGCCGGTTAGACTGTCTTATGTTTATTTTGGGCAGAAACAGATCACGCAAGATGCAATGAAAAGAAGATTCTCTTTCTCTGCTGCCAACCGGTAGTTAAGGCAGTGAGGGAAAGTCTAAACACCAAATCAGAATATGTCATAGCATTGCCCTGTCGTCTCATGACACCTGACCCATTGCCAGTCGCAATTCCGAGGTGACAACGCTCCCCTGTTTCACAAAGAACTTATTACAATCGGCATTAATATTTCCATTATAACAGTCAGCACAGAATGGCTGCAATTTTATAAAAGTTAGAATTGTCATGAAAATAAATTGGCAACAGCTATCTTTACAACAGCTACTGAACGAACATGATAATCTTCTTTCCAAGTGAGTTTTTAAACAGAGTTTTATAAAGCAAAAACACAATGCAAACACAAAATATGTATTGGTTTTCAAGTGGCCCATTATAGTAACAGGAGCACAGCTGCAAACTATTGACACCGTATCAACGACACTGTATGCCGGTTACTGCCGAGCTGGTGGGAACTCGGCCGCATTTTGGGTTTTGGGCCAGTTTAGCTCAGTTGGCTGGACAGCTGGTTCGTGATGCAGAGCAAGGTCAACAGCGTGGGTTCAATTCCCGTACCGGCTGAGGTTACTCATGAAAGCCCCGCCTTCTCAACCTTGCCCCTCACCTGAGGTGTGGTGATCCTCAGGTTAATTCACCGCCAGTCAGCTCTCCCCCCTCAAAGGAGAAAGCAGCCTACGGTCATCAGGGATTATGGTGACTTTACTTACTTACTTTGGAATTCTTTTACTGGAGTTTCCAAGGAAAAGGATTCGGGGTGCAACGTTTGGGCAGGTTATTGGGGGGATTTTCCCTGGATACTTCAGGCGCTGAAGGACCTCCAAGATAGCCCAGGTGAGGTGTTGAGCTGCAAATCGGATTTGGACCACCTTTAGAATAAGGTGCCATTTTGGGAAAGGAGTTGTGGCTTGTGTTAAGAATGACCATTTGGGGATCGTTAAGCAGCTGATTGTTAATTAAAATGCCTGCTAATTCTGATTAATGAGTCTGCCCAGCCCTCTCCTAATAGAAACTAGGTGAACAGAGGAAAATAAGTCATAGCTGGGGATCGTGAGGGCTATAAAAAGCATTGGTCAGCTTTCACTACTCACCTGCTGTTGAAGATGTACTGACCCCACTTTGTTTGAAGAGGAGTTTCATGTCCAGCGATTTTCTGTGACACTTTGTTCAGGCTTATCGACATTTGCCCCAGAAATTCACTGAGGACGCAACCTGAAGAGAGTGTGAATGATGTGCTACTGCACCTCTTTGTACAACACAGGAGCCACCAGGACAAAGGGATTGGGAATTTACTAGGGGTCTCCCCCTTGGTCTAGAAGTTGAAAGGGAATAAATTAGACCAGGCAGAGCAGCACCCGCGGTCTCCATCCCCCCTGTGGGTACAGGACATCCTCTTCTTCTGAAGCTCCTCCACCAGAACCCTCAGAGCTGTGTCCGAGGGGCTGTGCACCCTCTCACTGGTCCTTGAAGCATCCTGAAACATCCTGTTGTGTTCCAGCCAACACATTTCACATCTCCAGTGGAAGAGGCTGTGTGTGGAGGCGACTTGTACCATCTGACACAAATTGCAATTAATCGGGCAGCACGGTGGCACAGTGGTTAGCACTGCTGCCTCACGGCGCCGAGGTCCCAGGTTCGATCCCAGCTCTGGGTCACTGTCCGTGTGGAGTTTCCGCATTGTCCCCGTGTTTGCGTGGATTTCGCCCCCACAACCCAAAAGATGTGCAGGCTAGGTGGATTGGCCACGCTAAATTGCCCCTATATTGGAAAAAATGAAATGGGTACTCTAAATTTTTTTTAAAATTGCAATTAATCAGTGCTTTAGTGCGACATCTTCAGGTATCAGGGCAGCTTATCCTCCCTGCTTTCTCATTTTTTCAAATAATTTAGAGTGCCCAATTATTTTTATTCCAATTAAGGGGCAATTTAGCGTGGCCAGTCCACCTACCCTGCACATCTTTGGGTTGTGGGGGCGAAACCCACTCAGACACGGGGAGAATGTGCAAACTCCACACGGACAGTGACCCAGAGCCGGGATTCGAACCCGGGTCCACAGCGCCGCAGTCCCAGTGCTAACCACTGCTTCATGTTCCGCCCACTCCCTGCTTTCTCTACCTTCCTCTCCTTTACTTTCCACTTCTTCTTTCTACCCTTCCGCCTCATTCTCCCCCCCCCTCTAATCACGATTATCACCAAACTTTTCATGTCTTAGCATTACACCCATCAGTGCAACTCCTCAAAACAATCCTCTCAAGCCAAGTGTATTCACAGCAACTTTTTGCACAATGGGACTGAGTTGACAGACATTCTAATGAGTTAAGCTTTGATGCTGTTCCCCACAGACAGTAATTATTAAATAATCCATAACAAATGGTCTCAATGATGGATAAACGCCTCACAAACCCTTTCTGAACTGAGGAAGTTTAGAAATTGTGTACCCAATTCATTTTCTTCCAATTAAGGGGCAATTTAACGTGGCCAATCCACCTACCCCGCACATCTTTGGGCTGTGGGGGTGAAACCCACGCAGACACGGGGAGAATGTGCAAACTCCACACGGACAGTGACCCAGGGCCAGGATTCGAACCCAGGTCCTCAGCGCCGCAGTCCCAGTGCTGTCCACTGCGCCACGTGCCGCCTGAATCTTCCGACTCTTAAGGCCTATGAATCATCTGAGCTCATGGTCCCCATGGTGACCAGTTGCCCTTTAGTATCTTGGTTCAAACCACTCAGCCCCTCCCAAACATTGTGTGGCCATCTGCAGTTTATGGGGCTGGATTCTCCGGACCCCCAGTTGCATGTTGCTTGGCCAGGCGGCGTTCCCATCCGGCTGCTTGTCAATGGGATTTCCCGTTGAAGCCACCTCATGTCACCGGGAAACGCAGGGGTGTGGGTGCGCTGCCGGCTGGAACAGAGGATCCCAACGGCCTTGATTCTAATTGTTAACTGCACCTGGCATCAGCTAGCTCAGCATAGACAACCCTCCACTTTCCTCTCCCTCGTCCCGCCACGCTCTCTACTCTTCCTCCCCACTTTCTCATTTTTTCAAATAAATTTAGAGTGCCCAATTATTTTTATTCCAATTAAAAGGCAATTTAGCTTCACCAATCTACCTAGCCTGCACATCTTTGGGTTGTGGGGGTGAAACCCACACAGACACGGGGAGAATGTGCAAACTCCACATGGACAGTGACCCAGGGCCAGGATCCGAACCAGGTCCTCAGCGCCGTAATTCCAGTGCTAACCACTGCGTCACACACCGCCCTTCAAATAGCCCTTTCAAGAAGCATGACTAGGACAAGTTGGTAGCCGTCAGATTGGGGAAGACGCTTGTCACCTCATTCATCAACTCACCTTCCAAGACATGGTTGAATGTTTCCAGTTCAGTCACCAGTTCAATATTGTTGGTAGCTTGGTGTTACAGCAACTTGCATTGATATAACACCTTGAATGTTGCAAGAAAGTGTCCAGTTGCTTCACAAGAGGGTCACCAAATAAAGGTTTTAGCCAAACTACAAGAGGCAAAAAGGAGCCACCAAAAGATTGATCAAAGAGTTCGGATTTAGGAGTTTCCTGAAAGAAGGCAGAGAGGTGGAGAGCTTGGGGCCCAGGCCGGGAAAGGTGCTGCCATCAATGGGGGGACGATTAAAATCGGGAATGCATGAGAGGCCACAAGAGGAGAGCAGATATTTCGAAGGGTTGTGGGGTTGGAGGAGGTCACAGAGGCGGTGAGAGTCGTTGCGTTGGAGGGTTTTGAAAACAAAGGGTTGTATTCAAGGTAGCTGCTGTAAACGGGGCCTTTTCTGAGTAATTATGTTGTCTTACAGTTGACTGTTGGGATGGACCAGACGGAGAACCCATTGTTCACCATGGGTACACACTCACCTCCAAGATCCTCTTCCGAGATGTGATCGAAACTATCAACAAATACGCCTTTGCGAAATCCGAGTGAGTGCTGAGATTATGATCTACGTCTCATGGCAGCAAACTAATGAAAAGAGCCAGTAGGCCCAATTTTAACAGAGGCTTCAAGTGATTTTCTTTTCTCACTGATCCATCATCACTCCAAGGACAGGTTTTGCACAGGGTTAGATACAGAGCAAAGCTCCCTCTACACTGTCCCCATCCAACACTCCCAGGACAGGTACAGCACGGGGTTAGATACAGAGTAAAGCTCCCTCCACACTGTCCCCATCAAATACTCCCAGGGACGGTACAGCACGGGGTTAGATACAGAGTAAAGCTCCCTCTACACTGTCCTATAAAACACTCCCAGGACAGATACAGCATGGGGTTAGATACAGAGTGAAGCTCCATCTACACTGTCCCCATCAAACACTCCCAGGACAGGTACAGCACACAGTTAGATACAGAGTAAAGCTCCCTCTACACTGTCCCCATCAAACACTCCCAGGACAGGTACAGCACGGGTTATATACAGAGTAAAGCTCCCTCTACACTGTCCCCATCAAACACTCCCAGGACAGATGCAGCACAGGGTTAGATACAGAGTAAAGCTCTCTCTACACTGTCCCCATCAAACACTCCCAGGACAGGTACAGCACGGGTTATATACAGAGTAAAGCTCCCTCTACACTGTCCCCATCAAACACTCCCAGGACAGATGCAGCACAGGGTTAGATACAGAGTAAAGCTCCCTCTACACTGTCCCCATCAAACACTCCCAGGGCAGGTACAGCACGGGGTTAGATACAGAGTAAAGCTCCCTCTACACTATTCCCATAAAACACTCCCAGGACAGGTACAGCACGGGGTTAGATACAGAGTAAAGCTCCCTCTACACTATTCCCATCAAACACTCCCAGGGCAGGTACAGCACGGGGTTAGATACAGCATGAAGCTCCCTCTACACTGTCCCCATCCAACACTCCCAGGACAGATGCAGCACAGGGTTAGATACAGAGTAAAGTTCCCTCTACACTGTCCCCATCAAACACTCCCAGGACAGGTACAGCACGGGGTTAGATACAGAGTAAAGCTCCCTCTACACTGTCCTATAAAACACTCCCAGGACAGGTACAGCACAGGGTTAGATACAGCGTGAAGCTCCCTCTACCTCAGCAACGAACCCCAGCCCCACCCTTCGAAGAGCAGCCCCAACAGTGTCAATGTGAAGTTGCCCACTTTCCACACCAGCCCTGTGGCATTGCTGAGCAACATTGGCCAGGATGTCCCGGTCCTGCCGGGACGAATGCGAACAGCCAGCCAAACATCCATTAACACCAGCGGGACAGGAAAACCCTGCCGGTGGACGGGGCTGGGAAATCCGAGCTGTGGGATGGAATTTCCCGGCTGTTCACGCCGGCGGGATATTCCGGTCCCACCGACGGCTCACGGGTTTCCCACTGACGAGGGGTGCTGTCGGTGGGAAATCCCGCTGGTGGGCCGCCTCCGTGGCGGGTTGCTTGCTGTATCCCGCCCATTGAGTTTTGACAGTTTTATAACTCTGCTGATCGTTCGGTTCGATTCTGAATTGCAGATACCCAGTCATCCTCTCCGTTGAAAACCATTGCAGCGTGCCCCAGCAGAAGAAGATGGCTCAGTGCCTGTGTGAGATCTTGGGTGACAAACTTGATGTTTCTTCAGAACATGAAGAAGACATGACTCAACTTCCTTCACCCGACAGCTTGAAGGGCAAGATCCTGGTGAAGGTACGCAGGCAATCAAATCTTCATTAATATTTACTGAGACTTGATGAGGCCATTATAAACATGTTTTTCATAGAGACTGATTGTAGCCTATTATGTTTTATCTGAATCCAATTTGAGGAAAAGAAAGCTGTCAATTTAATTATTTTCTGACGTTGCTACGGTAACATGGCCCTCCCACTCCCTCTGCCACAATTAAAGGGTTCTGTTTAACACAAATTATTTGCATTTATAAATTACCTTTCGTAGGCTCAGGGATCTTCGAACAACTTCACAGCCAGTGAGCTGCTGGTGGCCGTTGTACCGTAGGGAATGTGGTGGGCCTTTGTGAACAGCAGGTTTCAGTCCGGGACAATGACTCGGGGCGGCGGGATCTCGAGTCGCACTCGGAAAGCAGCGCAGCGTGGGCGGGAGTTGCCGGGAGATCCCTCCTCCCGGATAAAGCCGGCTCGCGAGATCTAACGCAATCTCAAGAGCTGTGAGTCCCTCCCATTGTGGGCGGGGTCACTCTCTGTAACCCAGTAACCCCACCCAACACTAAGGGCAATTTTGGACACCAAGGGAAATTTAGCATGGCCAACCCACCTAACCCGCACATCTTTGGACTGTGGGAGGAAACCGGAGCACCCGGAGGAAACCCACGCAGACACGGGGAGGATGTGCAAACTCCACACAGACAGTGACCCAAGCCGGGAATCGAACCTGTTGACCAGGACTTGGGGAGACCTGCCGTGCTTCTCTTCAGATAGTGTCAGAGTGTCCCTCCTGTGTAAGAGTGTTCCCGCTGCAATAGATTGGAAACTGAGAAATTGTTTCCACTTGTGGCTGAATCCAAAGCAAAGGGGCATGAATGTGAGATAGGTGCTAGCAAATCCATTAAAGAATTGTGGAGAGATTATGGACCAGGCTGTCACATGGAGTTTTTGATGCAGAGAGCATTGATGCATTTAATGAGAGGCGTGACGCCCAAGGGAGGAGGGAATAGAGAGGATCAAAAGCAAGGAGGTGATAGGGGTAGCTTCCAGATCACTCAGGGAGTCTGAGCTTTGTGGCAAGTTGTACACAAGTTGCAGTCTGGAGCTATGGATAGTAATGGCAGAGAATCCAACTGTTTTCTAGCAGAAGGCTGGCCAGGAATCGATCTCGTTTCTAGCCCCTGTCATTGGTGTGTGTTGGAAGGAATAACAGGTTTGGCTGCATTGCGAATGCACCTCCCCTTGGCCATCAAGTCCTGGGGCGAGACTCAAACCCAGAGCCTCTGACTCAGAGACAGGGATGCCCACTGCACCACAGAGCCGTCAAAGACAAAGTAGGAGGAGGTAAATAGAGTGGGAGGGGGCTTATATGAAGTGTGAAGACCAAATGGGCCATGTGCTAAACCTCTGGCTGTAAGTTCAATGTGGGGCTGAATTCCCCACTTTGCGACACCGGCAGTGAGATTCGCGTTCAGGCACAATGGACAAATCGCCTATTGTGCCCACATCGATTCTGTCACCATGCTCCGGTCCCTCACTGGCGATGTTATCGAAGTTTGCGCCCCATGCCAGCGGGTCCAAGCAAAACCATCATTTGCATGGATTTCAATATCATTCATGGCTTGGCACTTCATGCCCCACCCCTCTGTGATATTCCACCCCTCTGCAATGCCCCACTCCTCTGTGATACTCCACCCCTCTGCAATGCCCCACCCCTCTGTGATGCCCCACCCCTCTGCGATGCCCCACCCCTCTGCGATGCTCCACCCCTCTGCAATGCCCCACCCCTCTGTGATGCCCCACCCCTTTGCGATGCCTCACCCCTCTGCCATGGCCCATCCCTCTGCAATGCTCCGCCCCTCTGTGATGCTCCACCCCACTGTCATGCTCCACCGCTCTGTGATGCCCCACCCCTCTGTGATGCCCCACCCCTCTGTGATGCCCCACCCCCTGCAATGCTCCGCCCCTCTGCAATGCTCTGCCCCTCTGTGATGCCCCACCCCTCTGTGATGCTCCACCCCTCTGTGATGCTCCACCCCTCTGTGAGGCCCCACCCCTCTGTGATGCCCCACCCCTCTGCGATGCCCCACCCCTCTGCAATTCCCCACCCCTCTGCAATTCCCCACCCCTCTGTGATGCCCCACCCCTCTGTGATGCCCCACCCTCTGCGATGCCCCACCCCTCTGCAATGCTCCGCCCCTCTCCAATGCTCCGCCCCTCTGTGATGCTCCACCCCTCTGTCATACTCCACCCCTCTGTGATGCCCCACCCCTCTGTGATGCCCCACCCCTCTGCAATGCTCAGCCCCTCTGCAATGCTCTGCCCCTCTGCAATGCTCCGCCCCTCTGTGATGCTCCACCCCTCTGCGATGCCCCACCCCTCTGTGATGCTCCACCCCTCTGTGATGCCCCACCCCTCTGTGATGCCCCACCCCTCTGCAATGCTCAGCCCCTCTGCAATGCTCTGCCCCACTGTGATGCTCCACCCCTCTATCATGCTCCACCCCTCTGTGATGCCCCACCCCTCTGCAATGCTCCGCCCCTCTGTGATGCCCTGCCCCTCTGTGATGCTCTGCCCCTCTGCAATGCTCCGCCCCTCTGTCATGCTCCACCCCTCTGTGATGCCCCACCCCTCTGTGATGCCCCACCCCTCTGCAATGCTCAGCCCCTCTGCAATGCTCCGCCCCTCTGTGATGCTCTGCCCCTCTGTCATGCTCCGCCCCTCTGTCATGCTCCACCCCTCTGTGATGCCCCACCCCTCTGTGATGCCCCACCCCTCTGCAATGCTCAGCCCCTCTGCAATTCTCTGCCCCTCTGCAATGCTCCGCCCCTCTGTGATGCTCCACCCCTCTGTCATGCTCCACCCCTCTGTGATGCCCCACCCCTCTGCAATGCTCCGCCCCTCTGTGATGCTCTGCCCCTCTGCAATGCTCCGCCCCTCTGTCATGCTCCACCCCTCTGTGATGCCCCACCCCTCTGCAATGATCTGCCCCTCTGCAATGCTTGCCCCTCTGTGATGCTCCATCCCTCTGTGATGCTCCACCGCTCTGTGATGCCCCATCCCCCATGATGCTCCGCCCCTCTGCAATGCTCTGCGCCTCGGTGATGCTCCACCCCTCTGTGGTGCCCCACCCCTGCATGATGCTCCACCCCTCTGTGATGCCCCAACCCTCTGCGATGCCCCACCCCTCTGTGATGCCCCAGCCCTCTGCGATGCCCCACCCCTCTGTGATGCCCCACCCTTCTGCAATGCTCCACCCCTCAGTGATGCTCCACCCCTCTGTGATGCCCCACCCCTGCATGATGCTCCACCCCTGCATGATGCTCCACCCCTCTGTGATGCCCCAACCCTCTGCGATGCCCCACCCCTCTGTGATGCTCCACCCCTCTGTGATGCCCCACACCTCCATGATGCTCCGCCCCTCTGCAATGCTCCGCCCCTCTGTGATGCTCCACCCCTCTGTGATGCTCCACCCCGCCATGATGCTTCGCCCCACTGCAATGCTCCGCCCCTCTGTGATGCTCCACCCCTCTGTGATGCCCCACCCCTCCATGATGCCCCACTCCTCCGTGATGCCCCACTCCTCTGTGATGCCACACTCCTCTGTGATGCCCCACCCCTCCGCGATGCTCCACCCCGCCACAATGCCCCACCCCTCTGCGATGCCCCACCCCTCCGTGATGCCCCACCCCTCCGCAATGCCCCACCCCTCTGCGATGCTCCACCCCTCCGCGATGCCCCACCCCTCCGCGATGCCCCACCCCTCCGCGATGCTCCACCGCTCCGCGATGCCCCACCCCTCTGCGGTGCCCCACCCCTCCGCGATGCCCCACCCCTCTGCGATGCCCCACCCCTCTGCGGTGCCCCACCCCTCCGCGATGCCCCACCCCTCTGCGATGCCCCACCCCTCCGCGATGTTCCGCCCCTCCGCGATGCTCCGCCCCTCCGCGATGCTCCGCCCCTCATACATTGCCAGGCTTGCTGGAGGGTGGCTGCCTGGGCCAGGGGCAGCAGCAGGGAACAACTTGGTGCCAAGTCAGTGAAATCGGGGTATCCCCCACGGCATTGGGGTGGCCTGGCTCAGATCACCATTGCTGCAGCATGTTATTAAAACACATCCCTTAAGGGCTACTAACAGTCTCCTGACTGCTCCCTCTGCTGCCTGCTGAATCTGCTGACTGCTCACTGTATCCTGTGAACGTTCCGAGAGCCTCTGGTAATATGGGAGCCCACCCAGGCCACCCCTCTGGAAACCCTCAGAGCCCAGCTGAATCAGCAAGGGCATGGGCGTGGCGAACTCAATCAATCACGCATCAGGTGTTGGCACTCCTTAGAAGGGATGCCCACCTGCAGAGGAAGCAGAGGATTAGCAGAGCTCACCCCAAACAAAGGACACCTGCAACGTGGCCTTTGGAACCCTTCCTGGGTCTCTGACCCTCTCAGGGCAGAGGCTTCACCAACCCCCACCCCTCAGGATCACCCTGGGGAAGAGGTTGTCCCTCCTCTCCTCATTGGCATCGAGCAGTGCGTCCAGCTGGGACTCCCGTAATTGGGGACAGGTCTTCTCTGAGCCATCTCCGTGGCTGCAATGAGTGTGTGGTGCTGAGGCGCTGAGGACCCGGGTTCGAATCCCGGCTCTGGGTCACTGTCCGTGTGGAGTTTGCACATTCCCCCCGTGTCTGCGTGGGCTTCATTCCTACAACCCAAAGATGTGCAGGGTAGGTGGATTGGCCACGCTAAATTGCCCCTTAATTGGGAAAATATAATAATTGGGTACTCTAAATTTATTTTTTTAAATGAGTGTGTGGTGAGTGGAGCGCTTAAAAACAGCTGCCGCTGTCAGGGTCTTGACCGCTAATTCCCTGGACCAGTGCCGCTGTCAGTGTCTTGACCACTAATTCCCGGCCCCAGTGGTTACACAGCCTGTGGGCCAGGAACTGTTTCCAATTCTCACGGGCAGAATGCTGGCCCATTTCCTGAATCGCAGAACGAATAGTGTCCCCAACAGAAACGCGAATCGCACGCTGTTCAATCCAGCCGGAACACTGAGGGCGCGATCCTACGGCGAGGCAGGTGGCACTGCCAGTTGGGAGGGGCATTGCCAGGTTGGCACTGCCAAGGTGCCAAGCTGGCATTTTCAGCACATGCACGATTGGCCCGGGGTTGCCCGATGTGGGTGTTGAGGAGGTGAGCCGAGGACCATCCCATAATGTGTTCTGGCTGGGGGGGTGGAGGGGGTAGGTTAGGGAATTTTCCAGCGTCCCAATCTCTCGCTACAATGGGGAGATGTGGCGTGCGGAGCTCCCCACTGCACAAACTGGGGCTGTGTGTGGCCTAGCTCGCACGATCCCCGTTTAAGCCCCTTATTCCAAGCGAGTCGGTAGAATAGCCTGTGAGTGCCGGGAAACATGCTCACTAGAGGAGTTTGTTCCCATTTGGGAAGATTGTACCCTGAGTTTGCCAAATGGAGAATCCGGGCTGTAACGACATCTTGGGCGAAATTCTCCGGAAACGGCGCGATGTCCGCCGACTGGCGCCCAAAACGGCGCAAATCAGACGGGCATCGCGCCGCCCCAGAGGTGCGGAATGCTCCGCATCTTTGGGGGCCGAGCCCCAACATTGAGGGGCTAGGCCGGCGCCGGAGGAATTTCCGCCCCGCCAGCTGGCGGAAAACGGGCAAAATTCTCCGACCCTCCGCCGGGTCGGAGAATCGCCGGGGGCTGGTGTGAATACCGCCCCCGCCGGTTGCCGAAGTCTCCGGCACCAGAGATTTGGCGGGGGCGGGAATTGCGCCGCGCCGGTTGGCAGGGCCCCCCCCGCGCGATTCTCCGGCCCGGATGGGCCGAAGTCCCGCCGCTAAAATGCCTGTCCCGCCGGCGTAAATTAAACCACCTACCTTACCGGCAGGACAAGGCGGCGCGGGCGGGCTCCGGGGTCCTGGGCGATCTGGCCCCGGGGGGTGCCCCCAAGGTGGCCTGGCCCGCGATCGGGGCCCACCGATCCACGGGCGGGCCTGTGCCGTGGGGCACTCTTTCCCTTCCGCCTCCGCCACGGCCTCCACCATAGCGGAGGCGGAAGAGACTCCCTCCACAGCGCATGCGCGGGAATGCTGTCAGCGGTCGCTGACGCTCCCGCGCATGCGCCGCCCGGAAATGTCATTTCCGCGCCAGCTGGCGAGGCACCAAAGGCCTTTTCCGCCAGCTGGCGGGGCGGAAATTCGTCCGGCGCCGACCTAGCCCCTCAATGTTGGGGCATTCCGCACCTTTGAGGCGGCGCGATGCCCGTCTGATTTGCGCCGTTTTGGGCGCCAGTCGGCGGACATCGCGTTGTTTCCGGAGAATTTCGCCCAAGGCCTATGTTGCCCCGCCAGCGGGCAGCGCATGCGCGGGAGCGTCAGCGGCCGCTGACAGCATTCCCGCGCATGCGCAGTGGAGGGAGTCTCTTCCGCCTCCGCCATGGTGGAGACCGTGGCGGAGGCGGAAGGGAAAGAATGCCCCCACGGCACAGGCCCGCCCGCGGATCGGTGGGCCCCGATCGCGGGCCAGACCACCGTGGGGGCACCCCCCGGGGCCAGATCGCCCCGCGACCCCCCCCAGGACCCCGGAGCCCGCCCGCGCCGCCTTGTCCCGCCGGTAAGGTAGGTGATTTAATTTACGCCGGCGGGACAGGCATTTTAGCGGCGGGACTTCGGCCCACCCGGGCCGGAGAATCGAGCGGGGGGGCCCACCAACCGGCACGGCGCGATTCCCGCCCCCGCCGAATATCCGGTGCCGGAGACTTCGGCAACTGGCGGGGGCGGTATTCACGGTAGCCCCTGGCGATTCTCCAACCCGGCGGGGGGTCGGAGAATTTCGCCCCTTCTTCTCGTAATAAAGCCCAGTCTGAATGTCCTTGTTGTTGATTCACCAATCAATGAATTCAATGCAATCTCTCAATATGCTGCCCCTTAATCCGACTCACGCCCTGAGTGATGTTCCCTGGTGATTTGTTCAACACTTTAATTATTCTTTTATCATGAATTTCTTCTTGACTTCCTTATTTAACATTCAACACACAAATCACCCAGCGTCCTTCTGTAGCCATAATGTCCGTTGTCTCGCGCATGGCTGGCAGACAAATGATCTTGATGAGATGGAGATGAGTATGGGAGAGACAATGAGATGTCTTAGAGGTTGACTGTAACTCTTTGAGCTACTTCATCCGGTCTAAATCAGGCAGCGCTGGAGAGATTGGGGACACGTTTGATTGATGACCAAACCTCTGGGCTGATGTAAATTTCGCATGTAATGAAATTGATTCCCAAAAAAAATTGGGTCGTTTAAGCAAAGTGCTTTTTAATAGAAACAAGGCGATTCTATTTCCCTACAATGTTACAACAATGATACAATGAAGAATGCAGTGAGCCAGATTGTTATATGTTGCTGAATCTTATCTCATTTTTAATGGTTTGATTTCTCTCCAGTTTCCCTGCCCCGCACCATTCCCCATTATCCTCCTGCCAAGCAGGGCAATGTCCCAGCACTTTCTAGCTGGCTGGTCTTTCTGGCTGAAGCCCAGACAGTGAGTCACATTCACCCCTCTGCTCTTGCACCGACATTGGCTTCTGACTAATCAAGACCTTGATTTTGAAGTTCTCACCCTTTGTTTTCAAATCCCTCAGTGGACTCGTCCCTTCCCTATTTCTGCAAATGTCTCCAACCCTACAGCCCTTTGGGATTCCTGCTCCCTCACCCCTAATTCTAAACTCTTGTTTATCCCTGATCTTAACCGATCCACCATTTGAGGCCATGCCTTCTGTTGCCAGTGTTTATCAAATTAGTTTGCTCAGGGCCCAGATTTACCAACCGGCCGACCTTCGCGACCCACGCTGGCCGACCTTCGCCACCCACGCTGGCCGACCTTCGCGACCCACGCCGGCCAACCTTCGCCACCCACGCCGGCCGACCTTCGCGACCCACGCCGGCCAACCTTCGCGACCCACGCTGGCCGACCTTCGTGACCCACGCCGGCCTACCTTCGCCACCCACGCTGGCCAACCTTCGCGACCCACGCTGGCCGACCTTCGTGACCCACGCTCCGGCCGACCTTCGCGACCCACGCCGGCCGACCTTCGCGACCCACGCCGGCCGACCTTCGCAACCCACGCCGGCCGACCTTCGCGACCCACGCCGGCCAACCTTCGCGAGCCAAGCCGGTCGACCTTCGCGACCCACGTCCGCCGACCTTCGCGACCCATGCCGGCCGTCCTTCGTGACCCACGTCGGCCAACCTTCGCGACACACGCCGGCCGACCTTCGCGACCCACGCCGGCCGACCTTCGCGACACACGCCGGCTGACCTTCGCGACCCACGCCGGCCGACCTTCGCGACACACGCCGGTCGACCTTCGCGACCCACGCCGGCCGACCTTCGCGACACTTCGCGACCCACGCAGGCCGACCTTCGTGACCCACGCAGGCCGACCTTCGCGACCCACGCAGGCCGACCTTCGCGACCCACGCAGGCCGACCTTCGCGACCCACGCTGGCCGACCTTCGTGACCCACGCAGGCCGACCTTCGCGACCCACGCAGGCCGACCTTCGTGACCCACGAAGACCGCTCCCCTCACACCGCTCCCCTAACACCATGCGCCTAACACCGCTCCCCTAACACCGGGCCATTAACACCCGCTCCGCTAACACTGCGCCCCTAACACCGCGCCCCTAACACCGCTCCCCTAACACCATGCGCCTAACACCGCTCCCCTAACACCGCGCCATTAACACCCGCTCCGCTAACACTGCGCCCCTAACACCGCTCGCCTAACACCGCTCCCCTTACACCGCTCCCCTAACACCGCTCCCCTAACACCGCGCGATTAACACCCGCTCCGCTAACACCGCTCGCCTAACACCGCTCGCCTAACACCGCTCGCCTAACACCGCTCCCCTTACACCGCTCCCCTAACACCGCTCCCCTCACACCGCTCCCCTAACACCGCTCCCCTAACACCGCTCCCCTAACACCGCTCGCCTAACACCGCTCCCCTAACACCGCTCGCCTATCACCGCTCCCCTAACACCGCTCCCCTAACACCGCTCCCCTAACACCGCTCCCCTAACACCGCTCCCCTAACACCGCTCCGCTAACACCGCTCCCCTAACACCGCGCCCCTAACACCGCTCCCCGAACACCGCTCCCCTCACACCGCTCCCCTAACACCGCTCCCCTAACACCGCTCCGCTAACACCGCTCGCCTAACACCGCTCGCCTAACACCGCTCGCCTAACACCGCTCCCCTTACACCGCTCCCCTAACACCGCTCGCCTAACACCGCTCGCCTAACACCGCTCGCCTAACACCGCTCCCCTTACACCGCTCCCCTAACACCGCTCCCCTAACACCGCTCGCCTAACACCGCTCGCCTAACAATGCACCCCTAACACCGCTCGCCTAACACTGCACCCCTAACACCACACCCCTAACACCGCTTCCCTAACACCGCTCCGCTAACACCGCTCCGCTAACACCGCTCCCCTAACACCGCTCCGCTAACACCGCTCCCCTAACACCGCTCCCCTAACAGCGCTCCCCTAACAGCGCTCCCCTAACACCGCGCCCCTAACACCGCTCCCGTAACACCGCTCCCCTAACACCGCGGCCCGAACACCGCTCCCATAACACCGCGCCCCGAACACCGCTCCCTAACACCGCCCCCCTAACACCGCTCCCCTAACACCACGCCCCTAACACCGCGCCCCTAACACCGCTCCCCTAACACCGCGCCCCTAACATCACGCCCCTAACACCGCTCCCCTAACACCGCTCCCCTAACACCGCGTCCCTAACACCGCTCCCGTAACACCGCGCCCCTAACACCGCTCCCGTAACACCGCTCCCCTAACACCGCTCCCGTAACACCGCGCCCCTAACACCGCTCCCGTAACACCGCTCCCGTAACACCGCGCCCCTAACATCGCGCCCCTAACACCGCTCCCGTAACACCGCTCCCCTAACACCGCGCCCCTAACACCGCGCCCCTAACACCGCGCCCCTAACACCGCTCCCCGAACACCGCGCCCCTAACACCGCTCCCCTAACAGCGGTCCCCTAACACCGCTCCCGTAACACCGCTCCCCTAACACCGCGCCCCTAACACCGCTCCCCTAACAGCGGTCCCCTAACAGCGCTCCCCTAACACCGCTCGCCTAACACCGCTCTCCTAACACTGCGTCCCTAACACCGCGCCATTAACACCCGCTCCGCTAACACTGCGCCCCTAACACCGCTCGCCTAACACCGCTCCCCTAACACCGCGTCCCTAACACCGCGCCATTAACACCCGCTCCCCTTACACCGCTCCCCTAACACCGCTCCCCTAACACCGCGCGATTAACACCCGCTCCGCTAACACCGCTCCCTAACACCGCTCGCCTAACACCGCTCGCCTAACACCGCTCGCCTAACACCGCTCCCCTAACACCGCTCCCCTAACACCGCTCCCCTAACACCGCTCCCCTAACACCGCTCCCCGAACACCGCTCCCCTAACACCGCTCCCCTAACACTGCTCGCCTAACACCGCTCCCCTAACACAGCTCCCCTAACACCGCTCACCTAACACCGCTCCCCTTACACCGCTCCCCTAACACCGCTCCCCGAACACCGCTCGCCTAACACCGCTCGCCTAACAATGCACCCCTAACACCGCTCGCCTAACACCACACCCCTAACACCGCTTCCCTAACACCGCTCCGCTAACACCGCTCCGCTAACACCGCTCCCCTAACACCGCTCCGCTAACACCGCTCCCCTAACACCGCGCCCCTAACACCGCTCCCCTAACACCGCCTCCCTAACACCGCTCCCCTAACACCGCGCCCCTAGCACCGCGCCCCTAACACCGCTCCCCTAACAGCGCTCCCCTAACAGAGCTCCCCTAACACCGCGCCCCTAACACCGCTCCCGTAACACCGCTCCCCTAACACCGCGGCCCGAACACCGCTCCCATAACACCGCGCCCCGAACACCGCTCCCTAACACCGTCCCCTAACACCGCTCCCCTAACACCGCTCACCTAACACCGCGCCCCGAACACCGCTCCCCTAACACCGCGCCCCTAACACCGCGCCCCTAACACCGCTCCCCTAACACCGCTCCCCTAACATCGCGCCCCTAACACCGCTCCCCTAACACCGCTCCCCTAACACCGCGTCCCTAACACCGCTCCCGTAACACCGCGCCCCTAACACCGCTCCCCTAACACCGCGGCCCGAACACCGCTCCCATAACACCGCGCCCCGAACACCGCTCCCTAACACCGTCCCCCTAACACCGCTCCCCTAACACCGCTCACCTAACACCGCGCCCCTAACACCGCTCCCCTAACACCGCGCCCCTAACACCGCGCCCCTAACACCGCTCCCCTAACACCGCTCCCCTAACATCGCGCCCCTAACACCGCTCCCCTAACACCGCGTCCCTAACACCGCTCCCGTAACACCGCTCCCCTAACACCGCTCCCCTAACACCGCGCCCCTAACACCGCTCCCCTAACACCGCGCCCCTAACACCGCTCCCGTAACACCGCTCGCCTAACACCGCTCTCCTAACACCGCGCCCCTAACACCGCTCCCCTAACACCGCGCCCCTAACACCGCTCCCGTAACACCGCTCGCCTAACACCGCTCTCCTAACACCGCTCCCCTAACACCGCGCCCCTAACACCGCTCCCGTAACACCGCTCGCCTAACACCGCTCTCCTAACACCGCGCCCCTAACACCGCTCCCGTAACACCGCTCGCCTAACACCGCTCCCCTAACACCGCGCCCCTAACACCGCTCCCCTAACACCGCTCGCCTAACACCGCTCCCCTAACACCGCGCCCCTAACACCGCGCCCCTAACACCGCGCCCCTAACACCGCGCCCCTAACACCGCGCCCCTAACACCGCTCCCCTAACACCGCGCCCCTAACACCGCTCCCCTAACAGCGGTCCCCTAACACCGCTCCCGTAACACCGCTCCCCTAACACCGCGCCCCGAACACCGCTCCCCTAACAGCGGTCCCCTAACACCGCTCCCCTAACACCGCTCGCCTAACACCGCTCCCCTAACACCGCTCGCCTAACACCGCTCCCCTAACACCTCTCCCCTAACAGCGCTCCCCTAACACCGCTCCCCTAACACCGCTCGCCTAACACCGCTCCCCTAACACCGCGTCCCCTAACACCGCGTCCCTAACACCGCGTCCCCTCACACCGCGTCCCTAACACCGCTCGCCTAACACCGCTCCCCTAACACCGCTCCCCTAACACCGCGTCCCCTAACACCGCGTCCCTAACACCGCTCGTCTAACACCGCTCGCCTAACACCGCGCCCCTAACGCCGCTCCCCTAACACCGCTCCCCTAACACCGCTCGCCTAACACCGCCCCCCTAACACTGCTCCCCTAACATCGCTCCTCTAACATCGCTCCCCTAACACCGCTCCCCGAACACCGCTCCCCGAACAGCGCTCCCCTAACACCGCCCCCCTAACACCGCTCCCCGAACACCGCTCCCCTAACAGCGCTCCCTAACACCGCTCCCGTAACACCGCCCCCCTAACACCGCTCCCCGAACACCGCTCCCCTAACAGCGCTCCCCTAACACCGCCCCCCTAACACCGCTCCCCGAACACCGCTCCCCGAACACCGTTCCCGTAACAGCGCTCCCCTAACACCTCTCCCCTAACAGTGCGCCCCTAACGCCGCGCCCCTAACACCGCGCCACTGACACCGCCCCCTAACACCGCTCCCCTAACACCGTTCCCCTAACACCGTTCCTCTAACACCGCTCCCCTAACAGCGCTCCCCTAACACCGCGCCCCTAACACCGCCTCCCCAACACCGCTCCCTTAACACTGCGCCGCTAACACCGCTCCCCTAACACCTCTCCCCTAACACCGCTCCCCGAACACCGCTCCCCTAACACCGCTCCCCTAACACCGCTCGCCTAACACCGCTCCCCTAACACAGCTCCCCTAACACCGCTCACCTAACACCGCTCCCCTTACACCGCTCCCCTAACACCGCTCCCCGAACACCGCTCGCCTAACACCGCTCGCCTAACAATGCACCCCTAACACCGCTCGCCTAACACCACACCCCTAACACCGCTTCCCTAACACCGCTCCGCTAACACCGCTCCGCTAACACCGCTCCCCTAACACCGCTCCGCTAACACCGCTCCCCTAACACCGCGCCCCTAACACCGCTCCCCTAACACCGCCTCCCTAACACCGCTCCCCTAACACCGCGCCCCTAGCACCGCGCCCCTAACACCGCTCCCCTAACAGCGCTCCCCTAACAGCGCTCCCCTAACACCGCGCCCCAAACACCGCTCCCGTAACACCGCTCGCCTAACACCGCGGCCCAAACACCGCTCCCATAACACCGCGCCCCGAACACCGCTCCCTAACACCGTCCCCCTAACACCGCTCCCCTAACACCGCTCACCTAACACCGCGCCCCTAACACCGCTCCCCTAACACCGCGCCCCTAACACCGCGCCCCTAACACCGCTCCCCTAACACCGCTCCCCTAACATCGCGCCCCTAACACCGCTCCCCTAACACCGCTCCCCTAACACCGCGTCCCTAACACCGCTCCCGTAACACCGCGCCCCTAACACCGCTCCCCTAACACCGCGGCCCGAACACCGCTCCCATAACACCGCGCCCCGAACACCGCTCCCTAACACCGTCCCCCTAACACCGCTCCCCTAACACCGCTCACCTAACACCGCGCCCCTAACACCGCTCCCCTAACACCGCGCCCCTAACACCGCGCCCCTAACACCGCTCCCCTAACACCGCTCCCCTAACATCGCGCCCCTAACACCGCTCCCCTAACACCGCGTCCCTAACACCGCTCCCGTAACACCGCTCCCCTAACACCGCTCCCCTAACACCGCGCCCCTAACACCGCTCCCCTAACACCGCGCCCCTAACACTGCTCCCGTAACACCGCTCGCCTAACACCGCTCTCCTAACACCGCGCCCCTAACACCGCTCCCCTAACACCGCGCCCCTAACACCGCTCCCGTAACACCGCTCGCCTAACACCGCTCTCCTAACACCGCTCCCCTAACACCGCGCCCCTAACACCGCTCCCGTAACACCGCTCGCCTAACACCGCTCTCCGAACACCGCGCCCCTAACACCGCTCCCGTAACACCGCTCGCCTAACACCGCTCCCCTAACACCGCGCCCCTAACACCGCTCCCCTAACACCGCTCGCCTAACACCGCTCCCCTAACACCGCGCCCCTAACACCGCGCCCCTAACACCGCGCCCCTAATACCGCGCCCCTAACACCGCGCCCCTAACACCGCGCCCCTAACACCGCTCCCCTAACACCGCGCCCCTAACACCGCTCCCCTAACAGCGGTCCCCTAACACCGCTCCCGTAACACCGCTCCCCTAACACCGCGCCCCGAACACCGCTCCCCTAACAGCGGTCCCCTAACACCGCTCCCCTAACACCGCTCGCCTAACACCGCTCCCCTAACACCGCGTCCCCTAACACCGCGTCCCTAACACCGCGTCCCCTAACACCGCGTCCCTAACACCGCTCGCCTAACACCGCTCCCCTAACACCGCTCCCCTAACACCGCTCCCCTAACACCGCGTCCCCTAACACCGCGTCCCTAACACCGCTCGTCTAACACCGCTCGCCTAACACCGCGCCCCTAACGCCGCTCCCCTAACACCGCTCCCCTAACACCGCTCGCCTAACACCGCCCCCCTAACACTGCTCCCCTAACATCGCTCCTCTAACATCGCTCCCCTAACACCGCTCCCCGAACACCGCTCCCCGAACAGCGCTCCCCTAACACCGCCCCCCTAACACCGCTCCCCGAACACCGCTCCCCTAACAGCGCTCCCTAACACCGCTCCCGTAACACCGCCCCCCTAACACCGCTCCCCGAACACCGCTCCCCTAACAGCGCTCCCCTAACACCGCCCCCCTAACACCGCTCCCCGAACACCGCTCCCCGAACACCGTTCCCGTAACAGCGCTCCCCTAACACCTCTCCCCTAACAGTGCGCCCCTAACGCCGCGCCCCTAACACCGCGCCACTGACACCGCCCCCTAACACCGCTCCCCTAACACCGTTCCCCTAACACCGTTCCTCTAACACCGCTCCCCTAACAGCGCTCCCCTAACACCGCGCCCCTAACACCGCCTCCCTAACACCGCTCCCTTAACACTGCGCCGCTAACACCGCTCCCCTAACACCTCTCCCCTAACACCGCTCCCCTAACACCGCTCCCCTAACACCTCTCCCCTAACACCGCTCCCCTAACACCGCTCCCCTAACACCGTTCCCCTAACACCGTTCCCCTAACACCGTTCCTCTAACACCGCTCCCCTAACACCTCTCCCCTAACACTGCGCCGCTATCACCGCTCCCCTAACACCGCTCCCCTAACACCGCTCCCTAACACTGCGCCGCTAACACCGCTCCCCTAACACGGCTCGCCTAACACCGCTCCCCTAACACCTCTCCCCTAACACCGCTCCCCTAACACCGCTCCCCTAACACCTCTCCCCTAACACCGCTCCCCTAACACCGCTCCCCTAACACCGTTCCCCTAACACCGTTCCCCTAACACCGTTCCTCTAACACCGCTCCCCTAACACCTCTCCCCTAACACTGCGCCGCTAACACCGCTCCCCTAACACCGCTCCCCTAACACCGCTCCCTAACACTGCGCCGCTAACACCGCTCCCCTAACACGGCTCGCCTAACACCGCTCCCCTAACACCTCTCCCCTAACACTGCGCCGCTAACACTGCGCCGCTAACACCGCTCCCCTAACACCGCTCCCTAACACTGCGCCGCTAACACTGCGCCGCTAACACCGCTCCCCTAACACCGCGCCCCTAACACCGCTCCCCTAACACCGCGCCCCTAACACCGCTCCCCTAACACCGCTCCCTAACACTGCGCCGCTAACACTGCGCCGCTAACACCGCTCCCCTAACACCGCTCCCCTAACACCTCTCCCCTAACACCGCTCCCTAACACTGCGCCGCTAACACCGCTCCCCTAACACGGCTCGCCTAACACCGCTCCCCTAACAACGTGCCCCTAACACCGCTCCCCTAACACCGCTCGCCTAACACCGCTCCCCTAACACCGCGCCCCTAACACCGCGCCCCTAACACCGCGCCCCTAACACCGCGCCCCTAACACCGCGCCCCTAACACCGCTCCCCTAACACCGCGCCCCTAACACCGCTCCCCTAACAGCGGTCCCCTAACACCGCTCCCGTAACACCGCTCCCCTAACACCGCGCCCCGAACACCGCTCCCCTAACAGCGGTCCCCTAACACCGCTCCCCTAACACCGCTCGCCTAACACCGCTCCCCTAACACCGCTCGCCTAACACCGCTCCCCTAACACCTCTCCCCTAACAGCGCTCCCCTAACACCGCTCCCCTAACACCGCTCGCCTAACACCGCTCCCCTAACACCGCGTCCCCTAACACCGCGTCCCTAACACCGCGTCCCCTAACACCGCGTCCCTAACACCGCTCGCCTAACACCGCTCCCCTAACACCGCTCCCCTAACACCGCGTCCCCTAACACCGCGTCCCTAACACCGCTCGTCTAACACCGCTCGCCTAACACCGCGCCCCTAACGCCGCTCCCCTAACACCGCTCCCCTAACACCGCTCGCCTAACACCGCCCCCCTAACACTGCTCCCCTAACATCGCTCCTCTAACATCGCTCCCCTAACACCGCTCCCCGAACACCGCTCCCCGAACAGCGCTCCCCTAACACCGCCCCCCTAACACCGCTCCCCGAACACCGCTCCCCTAACAGCGCTCCCTAACACCGCTCCCGTAGCACCGCCCCCCTAACACCGCTCCCCGAACACCGCTCCCCTAACAGCGCTCCCCTAACACCGCCCCCCTAACACCGCTCCCCGAACACCGCTCCCCGAACACCGTTCCCGTAACAGCGCTCCCCTAACACCTCTCCCCTAACAGTGCGCCCCTAACGCCGCGCCCCTAACACCGCGCCACTGACACCGCCCCCTAACACCGCTCCCCTAACACCGTTCCCCTAACACCGTTCCTCTAACACCGCTCCCCTAACAGCGCTCCCCTAACACCGCGCCCCTAACACCGCCTCCCTAACACCGCTCCCTTAACACTGCGCCGCTAACACAGCTCCCCTAACACCTCTCCCCTAACACCGCTCCCCGAACACCGCTCCCCTAACACCGCTCCCCTAACACCGCTCGCCTAACACCGCTCCCCTAACACAGCTCCCCTAACACCGCTCACCTAACACCGCTCCCCTTACACCGCTCCCCTAACACCGCTCCCCGAACACCGCTCGCCTAACACCGCTCGCCTAACAATGCACCCCTAACACCGCTCGCCTAACACCACACCCCTAACACCGCTTCCCTAACACCGCTCCGCTAACACCGCTCCGCTAACACCGCTCCCCTAACACCGCTCCGCTAACACCGCTCCCCTAACACCGCGCCCCTAACACCGCTCCCCTAACACCGCCTCCCTAACACCGCTCCCCTAACACCGCGCCCCTAGCACCGCGCCCCTAACACCGCTCCCCTAACAGCGCTCCCCTAACAGCGCTCCCCTAACACCGCGCCCCTAACACCGCTCCCGTAACACCGCTCCCCTAACACCGCGGCCCGAACACCGCTCCCATAACACCGCGCCCCGAACACCGCTCCCTAACACCGTCCCCCTAACACCGCTCCCCTAACACCGCTCACCTAACACCGCGCCCCTAACACCGCTCCCCTAACACCGCGCCCCTAGCACCGCGCCCCTAACACCGCTCCCCTAACACCGCTCCCCTAACATCGCGCCCCTAACACCGCTCCCCTAACACCGCTCCCCTAACACCGCGTCCCTAATACCGCTCCCGTAACACCGCGCCCCTAACACCGCTCCCCTAACACCGCGGCCCGAACACCGCTCCCATAACACCGCGCCCCGAACACCGCTCCCTAACACCGTCCCCCTAACACCGCTCCCCTAACACCGCTCACCTAACACCGCGCCCCTAACACCGCTCCCCTAACACCGCGCCCCTAACACCGCGCCCCTAACACCGCTCCCCTAACACCGCTCCCCTAACATCGCGCCCCTAACACCGCTCCCCTAACACCGCGTCCCTAACACCGCTCCCGTAACACCGCTCCCCTAACACCGCTCCCCTAACACCGCGCCCCTAACACCGCTCCCCTAACACCGCGCCCCTAACACCGCTCCCGTAACACCGCTCGCCTAACACCGCTCTCCTAACACCGCGCCCCTAACACCGCTCCCCTAACACCGCGCCCCTAACACCGCTCCCGTAACACCGCTCGCCTAACACCGCTCTCCTAACACCGCTCCCCTAACACCGCGCCCCTAACACCGCTCCCGTAACACCACTCGCCTAACACCGCTCTCCTAACACCGCGCCCCTAACACCGCTCCCGTAACACCGCTCGCCTAACACCGCTCCCCTAACACCGCGCCCCTAACACCGCTCCCCTAACACCGCTCGCCTAACACCGCTCCCCTAACACCGCGCCCCTAACACCGCGCCCCTAACACCGCGCCCCTAACACCGCGCCCCTAACACCGCGCCCCTAACACCGCGCCCCTAACACCGCTCCCCTAACACCGCGCCCCTAACACCGCTCCCCTAACAGCGGTCCCCTAACACCGCTCCCGTAACACCGCTCCCCTAACACCGCGCCCCGAACACCGCTCCCCTAACAGGGGTCCCCTAACACCGCTCCCCTAACACCGCTCGCCTAACACCGCTCCCCTAACACCGCTCGCCTAACACCGCTCCCCTAACACCTCTCCCCTAACAGCGCTCCCCTAACACCGCTCCCCTAACACCGCTCGCCTAACACCGCTCCCCTAACACCGCGTCCCCTAACACCGCGTCCCTAACACCGCGTCCCCTAACACCGCGTCCCTAACACCGCTCGCCTAACACCGCTCCCCTAACACCGCTCCCCTAACACCGCTCCCCTAACACCGCGTCCCCTAACACCGCGTCCCTAACACCGCTCGTCTAACACCGCTCGCCTAACACCGCGCCCCTAACGCCGCTCCCCTAACACCGCTCCCCTAACACCGCTCGCCTAACACCGCCCCCCTAACACTGCTCCCCTAACATCGCTCCTCTAACATCGCTCCCCTAACACCGCTCCCCGAACACCGCTCCCCGAACAGCGCTCCCCTAACACCGCCCCCCTAACACCGCTCCCCGAACACCGCTCCCCTAACAGCGCTCCCTAACACCGCTCCCGTAACACCGCCCCCCTAACACCGCTCCCCGAACACCGCTCCCCTAACAGCGCTCCCCTAACACCGCCCCCCTAACACCGCTCCCCGAACACCGCTCCCCGAACACCGTTCCCGTAACAGCGCTCCCCTAACACCTCTCCCCTAACAGTGCGCCCCTAACGCCGCGCCCCTAACACCGCGCCACTGACACCGCCCCCTAACACCGCTCCCCTAACACCGTTCCCCTAACACCGTTCCTCTAACACCGCTCCCCTAACAGCGCTCCCCTAACACCGCGCCCCTAACACCGCCTCCCTAACACCGCTCCCTTAACACTGCGCCGCTAACACCGCTCCCCTAACACCTCTCCCCTAACACCGCTCCCTAACACCGCTCCCCTAACACCTCTCCCCTAACACCGCTCCCCTAACACCGCTCCCCTAACACCGCTCCCCTAACACCTCTCCCCTAACACTGCGCCGCTATCACCGCTCCCCTAACACCTCTCCCCTAACACTGCGCCACTAACACCGCTCCCCTAACAGCGCTCCCTAACACTGCTCCCCTAACACCTCTCCCCTAACACCGCTCCCCTAACACCTCTCCCCTAACACTGCGCCGCTAACACCGCTCCCCTAACATCGCTCCCCTAACACCGCTCCCCTAACACCTCTCCCCTAACACCGCTCCCCTAACACGGCTCGCCTAACATCGCTCCCCTAACACCGCTCCCCTAACACCGCTCCCCTAACACCTCTCCCCTAACACTGCGCCGCTAACACCGCTCCCCTAACACGGCTCGCCTAACACCGTTCCCCTAACACCGTTCCTCTAACACCGCTCCCCTAACACTGCGCCGCTAACACCGCTCCCCTAACACCGCTCCCCTAACACCGCTCCCTAACACTGCGCCGCTAACACCGCGCCCCTAACACCGCTCCCCTAACACCGCGCCCCTAACACCGCTCCCCTAACAGCGGTCCCCTAACACCGCTCCCGTAACACCGCTCCCCTAACACCGCGCCCCGAACACCGCTCCCCTAACAGCGGTCCCCTAACACCGCTCCCCTAACACCGCTCGCCTAACACCGCTCCCCTAACACCGCTCGCCTAACACCGCTCCCCTAACACCTCTCCCCTAACAGCGCTCCCCTAACACCGCTCCCCTAACACCGCTCGCCTAACACCGCTCCCCTAACACCGCGTCCCCTAACACCGCGTCCCTAACACCGCATCCCCTAACACCGCGTCCCTAACACCGCTCGCCTAACACCGCTCCCCTAACACCGCTCCCCTAACACCGCTCCCCTAACACCGCGTCCCCTAACACCGCGTCCCTAACACCGCTCGTCTAACACCGCTCGCCTAACACCGCGCCCCTAACGCCGCTCCCCTAACACCGCTCCCCTAACACCGCTCGCCTAACACCGCCCCCCTAACACTGCTCCCCTAACATCGCTCCTCTAACATCGCTCCCCTAACACCGCTCCCCGAACACCGCTCCCCGAACAGCGCTCCCCTAACACCGCCCCCCTAACACCGCTCCCCGAACACCGCTCCCCTAACAGCGCTCCCTAACACCGCTCCCGTAGCACCGCCCCCCTAACACCGCTCCCCGAACACCGCTCCCCTAACAGCGCTCCCCTAACACCGCCCCCCTAACACCGCTCCCCGAACACCGCTCCCCGAACACCGTTCCCGTAACAGCGCTCCCCTAACACCTCTCCCCTAACAGTGCGCCCCTAACGCCGCGCCCCTAACACCGCGCCACTGACACCGCCCCCTAACACCGCTCCCCTAACACCGTTCCCCTAACACCGTTCCTCTAACACCGCTCCCCTAACAGCGCTCCCCTAACACCGCGCCCCTAACACCGCCTCCCTAACACCGCTCCCTTAACACTGCGCCGCTAACACAGCTCCCCTAACACCTCTCCCCTAACACCGCTCCCCGAACACCGCTCCCCTAACACCGCTCCCCTAACACCGCTCGCCTAACACCGCTCCCCTAACACAGCTCCCCTAACACCGCTCACCTAACACCGCTCCCCTTACACCGCTCCCCTAACACCGCTCCCCGAACACCGCTCGCCTAACACCGCTCGCCTAACAATGCACCCCTAACACCGCTCGCCTAACACCACACCCCTAACACCGCTTCCCTAACACCGCTCCGCTAACACCGCTCCGCTAACACCGCTCCCCTAACACCGCTCCGCTAACACCGCTCCCCTAACACCGCGCCCCTAACACCGCTCCCCTAACACCGCCTCCCTAACACCGCTCCCCTAACACCGCGCCCCTAGCACCGCGCCCCTAACACCGCTCCCCTAACAGCGCTCCCCTAACAGCGCTCCCCTAACACCGCGCCCCTAACACCGCTCCCGTAACACCGCTCCCCTAACACCGCGGCCCGAACACCGCTCCCATAACACCGCGCCCCGAACACCGCTCCCTAACACCGTCCCCCTAACACCGCTCCCCTAACACCGCTCACCTAACACCGCGCCCCTAACACCGCTCCCCTAACACCGCGCCCCTAGCACCGCGCCCCTAACACCGCTCCCCTAACACCGCTCCCCTAACATCGCGCCCCTAACACCGCTCCCCTAACACCGCTCCCCTAACACCGCGTCCCTAACACCGCTCCCGTAACACCGCGCCCCTAACACCGCTCCCCTAACACCGCGGCCCGAACACCGCTCCCATAACACCGCGCCCCGAACACCGCTCCCTAACACCGTCCCCCTAACACCGCTCCCCTAACACCGCTCACCTAACACCGCGCCCCTAACACCGCTCCCCTAACACCGCGCCCCTAACACCGCGCCCCTAACACCGCTCCCCTAACACCGCTCCCCTAACATCGCGCCCCTAACACCGCTCCCCTAACACCGCGTCCCTAACATCGCTCCCGTAACACCGCTCCCCTAACACCGCTCCCCTAACACCGCGCCCCTAACACCGCTCCCCTAACACCGCGCCCCTAACACCGCTCCCGTAACACCGCTCGCCTAACACCGCTCTCCTAACACCGCGCCCCTAACACCGCTCCCCTAACACCGCGCCCCTAACACCGCTCCCGTAACACCGCTCGCCTAACACCGCTCTCCTAACACCGCTCCCCTAACACCGCGCCCCTAACACCGCTCCCGTAACACCACTCGCCTAACACCGCTCTCCTAACACCGCGCCCCTAACACCGCTCCCGTAACACCGCTCGCCTAACACCGCTCCCCTAACACCGCGCCCCTAACACCGCTCCCCTAACACCGCTCGCCTAACACCGCTCCCCTAACACCGCGCCCCTAACACCGCGCCCCTAACACCGCGCCCCTAACACCGCGCCCCTAACACCGCGCCCCTAACACCGCTCCCCTAACACCGCGCCCCTAACACCGCTCCCCTAACAGCGGTCCCCTAACACCGCTCCCGTAACACTGCTCCCCTAACACCGCGCCCCGAACACCGCTCCCCTAACAGCGGTCCCCTAACACCGCTCCCCTAACACCGCTCGCCTAACACCGCTCCCCTAACACCGCTCGCCTAACACCGCTCCCCTAACACCTCTCCCCTAACAGCGCTCCCCTAACACCGCTCCCCTAACACCGCTCGCCTAACACCGCTCCCCTAACACCGCGTCCCCTAACACCGCGTCCCTAACACCGCGTCCCCTAACACCGCGTCCCTAACACCGCTCGCCTAACACCGCTCCCCTAACACCGCGTCCCCTAACACCGCGTCCCTAACACCGCTCGTCTAACACCGCTCGCCTAACACCGCGCCCCTAACGCCGCTCCCCTAACACCGCTCCCCTAACACCGCTCGCCTAACACCGCCCCCCTAACACTGCTCCCCTAACATCGCTCCTCTAACATCGCTCCCCTAACACCGCTCCCCGAACACCGCTCCCCGAACAGCGCTCCCCTAACACCGCCCCCCTAACACCGCTCCCCGAACACCGCTCCCCTAACAGCGCTCCCTAACACCGCTCCCGTAACACCGCCCCCCTAACACCGCTCCCCGAACACCGCTCCCCTAACAGCGCTCCCCTAACACCGCCCCCCTAACACCGCTCCCCGAACACCGCTCCCCGAACACCGTTCCCGTAACAGCGCTCCCCTAACACCTCTCCCCTAACAGTGCGCCCCTAACGCCGCGCCCCTAACACCGCGCCACTGACACCGCCCCCTAACACCGCTCCCCTAACACCGTTCCCCTAACACCGTTCCTCTAACACCGCTCCCCTAACAGCGCTCCCCTAACACCGCGCCCCTAACACCGCCTCCCTAACACCGCTCCCTTAACACTGCGCCGCTAACACCGCTCCCCTAACACCTCTCCCCTAACACCGCTCCCTAACACCGCTCCCCTAACACCTCTCCCCTAACACCGCTCCCCTAACACCGCTCCCCTAACACCGCTCCCCTAACACCTCTCCCCTAACACTGCGCCGCTATCACCGCTCCCCTAACACCTCTCCCCTAACACTGCGCCACTAACACCGCTCCCCTAACAGCGCTCCCTAACACTGCTCCCCTAACACCTCTCCCCTAACACCGCTCCCCTAACACCTCTCCCCTAACACTGCGCCGCTAACACCGCTCCCCTAACATCGCTCCCCTAACACCGCTCCCCTAACACCTCTCCCCTAACACCGCTCCCCTAACACGGCTCGCCTAACATCGCTCCCCTAACACCGCTCCCCTAACACCGCTCCCCTAACACCTCTCCCCTAACACTGCGCCGCTAACACCGCTCCCCTAACACGGCTCGCCTAACACCGTTCCCCTAACACCGTTCCTCTAACACCGCTCCCCTAACACTGCGCCGCTAACACCGCTCCCCTAACACCGCTCCCCTAACACCGCTCCCTAACACTGCGCCGCTAACACCGCTCCCCTAACACGGCTCGCCTAACACCGCTCCCATAACACCTCTCCCCTAACACTGCGCCGCTAACACCGCTCCCCTAACACGGCTCGCCTAACACCGTTCCCCTAACACCGTTCCTCTAACACCGCTCCCCTAACAGCGCTCCCCTAACACCTCTCCCCTAACACCGCTCCCCTAACAGCGCTCCCCTAACACCTCTCCCCTAACACTGCGCCGCTAACACCGCTCCCCTAACACCGCTCCCCTAACACCGCTCCCTAACACTGCGCCGCTAACACCGCTCCCTAACACGGCTCGCCTAACACCGCTCCCCTAACACCTCTCCCCTAACACTGCGCCGCTAACACTGCGCCGCTAACACCGCTCCCCTAACACCGCTCCCTAACACTGCGCCGCTAACACTGCGCCGCTAACACCGCTCCCCTAACACCGCTCCCCTAACACCGCGCCCCTAACACCGCTCCCCTAACACCGCTCCCTAACACTGCGCCGCTAACACTGCGCCGCTAACACCGCTCCCCTAACACCGCTCCCCTAACACCTCTCCCCTAACACCGCTCCCTAACACTGCGCCGCTAACACCGCTCCCCTAACACGGCTCGCCTAACACCGCTCCCCTAACACCGCGCCCCTAACACCGCTCCCCTAACACCGCTCGCCTAACACCGCTCCCCTAACACCGCGCCCCTAACACCGCGCCCCTAACACCGCGCCCCTAACACCGCTCCCCTAACACCGCGCCCCTAACACCGCTCCCCTAACAGCGGTCCCCTAACACCGCTCCCGTAACACCGCTCCCCTAACACCGCGCCCCGAACACCGCTCCCCTAACAGCGGTCCCCTAACACCGCTCCCCTAACACCGCTCGCCTAACACCGCTCCCCTAACACCGCTCGCCTAACACCGCTCCCCTAACACCTCTCCCCTAACAGCGCTCCCCTAACACCGCTCCCCTAACACCGCTCGCCTAACACCGCTCCCCTAACACCGCGTCCCCTAACACCGCGTCCCTAACACCGCGTCCCCTAACACCGCGTCCCTAACACCGCTCGCCTAACACCGCTCCCCTAACACCGCTCCCCTAACACCGCTCCCCTAACACCGCGTCCCCTAACACCGCGTCCCTAACACCGCTCGTCTAACACCGCTCGCCTAACACCGCGCCCCTAACGCCGCTCCCCTAACACCGCTCCCCTAACACCGCTCGCCTAACACCGCCCCCCTAACACTGCTCCCCTAACATCGCTCCTCTAACATCGCTCCCCTAACACCGCTCCCCGAACAGCGCTCCCCGAACAGCGCTCCCCTAACACCGCCCCCCTAACACCGCTCCCCGAACACCGCTCCCCTAACAGCGCTCCCTAACACCGCTCCCGTAACACCGCCCCCCTAACACCGCTCCCCGAACACCGCTCCCCTAACAGCGCTCCCCTAACACCGCCCCCCTAACACCGCTCCCCGAACACCGCTCCCCGAACACCGTTCCCGTAACAGCGCTCCCCTAACACCTCTCCCCTAACAGTGCGCCCCTAACGCCGCGCCCCTAACACCGCGCCACTGACACCGCCCCCTAACACCGCTCCCCTAACACCGTTCCCCTAACACCGCGCCCCTAACACCGCCTCCCTAACACCGCTCCCTTAACACTGCGCCGCTAACACCGCTCCCCTAACACCTCTCCCCTAACACCGCTCCCCGAACACCGCTCCCCTAACACCGCTCCCCTAACACCGCTCGCCTAACACCGCTCCCCTAACACAGCTCCCCTAACACCGCTCACCTAACACCGCTCCCCTTACACCGCTCCCCTAACACCGCTCCCCGAACACCGCTCGCCTAACACCGCTCGCCTAACAATGCACCCCTAACACCGCTCGCCTAACACCACACCCCTAACACCGCTTCCCTAACACCGTTCCGCTAACACTGCTCCGCTAACACCGCTCCCTAACACCGCTCCGCTAACACCGCTCCCCTAACACCGCGCCCCTAACACCGCTCCCCTAACACCGCTCCCCTAACACCGCGCCCCTAACATCGCGCCCCTAACACCGCTCCCCTAACACCGCTCCCCTAACATCGCGCCCGAACACCGCTCCCATAACACCGCGCCCCGAACACCGCTCCCTAACACCGTCCCCCTAACACCGCTCCCCTAACACCGCTCACCTAACACCGCGCCCCTAACACCGCTCCCCTAACACCGCGCCCCTAACACCGCGCCCCTAACACCGCTCCCCTAACACCGCTCCCCTAACATCGCGCCCCTAACACCGCTCCCCTAACACCGCTCCCCTAACACCGCGTCCCTAACACCGCTCCCGTAACACCGCGCCCCTAACACCGCTCCCCTAACACCGCGGCCCGAACACCGCTCCCATAACACCGCGCCCCGAACACCGCTCCCTAACACCGTCCCCCTAACACCGCTCCCCTAACACCGCTCACCTAACACCGCGCCCCTAACACCGCTCCCCTAACACCGCGCCCCTAACACCGCGCCCCTAACACCGCTCCCCTAACACCGCTCCCCTAACATCGCGCCCCTAACACCGCTCCCCAAACACCGCGTCCCTAACACCGCTCCCGTAACACCGCTCCCCTAACACCGCTCCCCTAACACCGCGCCCCTAACACCGCTCCCCTAACACCGCGCCCCTAACACCGCTCCCGTAACACCGCTCGCCTAACACCGCTCTCCTAACACCGCGCCCCTAACACCGCTCCCCTAACACCGCGCCCCTAACACCGCTCCCGTAACACCGCTCGCCTAACACCGCTCTCCTAACACCGCTCCCCTAACACCGCGCCCCTAACACCGCTCCCGTAACACCGCTCGCCTAACACCGCTCTCCTAACACCGCGCCCCTAACACCGCTCCCGTAACACCGCTCGCCTAACACCGCTCCCCTAACACCGCGCCCCTAACACCGCTCCCCTAACACCGCTCGCCTAACACCGCTCCCCTAACACCGCGCCCCTAACACCGCGCCCCTAACACCGCGCCCCTAACACCGCGCCCCTAACACCGCGCCCCTAACACCGCTCCCCTAACACCGCGCCCCTAACACCGCTCCCCTAACAGCGGTCCCCTAACACCGCTCCCGTAACACCGCTCCCCTAACACCGCGCCCCGAACACCGCTCCCCTAACAGCGGTCCCCTAACACCGCTCCCCTAACACCGCTCGCCTAACACCGCTCCCCTAACACCGCTCGCCTAACACCGCTCCCCTAACACCTCTCCCCTAACAGCGCTCCCCTAACACCGCTCCCCTAACACCGCTCGCCTAACACCGCTCCCCTAACACCGCGTCCCCTAACACCGCGTCCCTAACACCGCGTCCCCTAACACCGCGTCCCTAACACCGCTCGCCTAACACCGCTCCCCTAACACCGCTCCCTAACACCGCTCCCCTAACACCGCGTCCCCTAACACCGCGTCCCTAACACCGCTCGTCTAACACCGCTCGCCTAACACCGCGCCCCTAACGCCGCTCCCCTAACACCGCTCCCCTAACACCGCTCGCCTAACACCGCCCCCCTAACACTGCTCCCCTAACATCGCTCCTCTAACATCGCTCCCCTAACACCGCTCCCCGAACACCGCTCCCCGAACAGCGCTCCCCTAACACCGCCCCCCTAACACCGCTCCCCGAACACCGCTCCCCTAACAGCGCTCCCTAACACCGCTCCCGTAACACCGCCCCCCTAACACCGCTCCCCGAACACCGCTCCCCTAACAGCGCTCCCCTAACACCGCCCCCCTAACACCGCTCCCCGAACACCGCTCCCCGAACACCGTTCCCGTAACAGCGCTCCCCTAACACCTCTCCCCTAACAGTGCGCCCCTAACGCCGCGCCCCTAACACCGCGCCACTGACACCGCCCCCTAACACCGCTCCCCTAACACCGTTCCCCTAACACCGTTCCTCTAACACCGCTCGCCTAACACCGCTCCCCTAACACCGCTCGCCTAACACCGCTCCCCTAACACCTCTCCCCTAACAGCGCTCCCCTAACACCGCTCCCCTAACACCGCTCGCCTAACACCGCTCCCCTAACACCGCGTCCCCTAACACCGCGTCCCTAACACCGCGTCCCCTAACACCGCGTCCCTAACACCGCTCGCCTAACACCGCTCCCCTAACACCGCTCCCCTAACACCGCTCCCCTAACACCGCGTCCCCTAACACCGCGTCCCTAACACCGCTCGTCTAACACCGCTCGCCTAACACCGCGCCCCTAACGCCGCTCCCCTAACACCGCTCCCCTAACACCGCTCGCCTAACACCGCCCCCCTAACACTGCTCCCCTAACATCGCTCCTCTAACATCGCTCCCCTAACACCGCTCCCCGAACACCGCTCCCCGAACAGCGCTCCCCTAACACCGCCCCCCTAACACCGCTCCCCGAACACCGCTCCCCTAACAGCGCTCCCTAACACCGCTCCCGTAACACCGCCCCCCTAACACCGCTCCCCGAACACCGCTCCCCTAACAGCGCTCCCCTAACACCGCCCCCCTAACACCGCTCCCCGAACACCGCTCCCCGAACACCGTTCCCGTAACAGCGCTCCCCTAACACCTCTCCCCTAACAGTGCGCCCCTAACGCCGCGCCCCTAACACCGCGCCACTGACACCGCCCCCTAACACCGCTCCCCTAACACCGTTCCCCTAACACCGTTCCTCTAACACCGCTCCCCTAACAGCGCTCCCCTAACACCGCGCCCCTAACACCGCCTCCCTAACACCGCTCCCTTAACACTGCGCCGCTAACACCGCTCCCCTAACACCTCTCCCCTAACACCGCTCCCCTAACACCGCTCCCCTAACACCTCTCCCCTAACACCGCTCCCCTAACACCGCTCCCCTAACACCGTTCCCCTAACACCGTTCCCCTAACACCGTTCCTCTAACACCGCTCCCCTAACACCTCTCCCCTAACACTGCGCCGCTATCACCGCTCCCCTAACACCTCTCCCCTAACACTGCGCCACTAACACCGCTCCCCTAACAGCGCTCCCTAACACTGCTCCCCTAACACCTCTCCCCTAACACCGCTCCCCTAACACCTCTCCCCTAACACTGCGCCGCTAACACCGCTCCCCTAACATCGCTCCCCTAACACCGCTCCCCTAACACCTCTCCCCTAACACCGCTCCCCTAACACGGCTCGCCTAACATCGCTCCCCTAACACCGCTCCCCTAACACCGCTCCCCTAACACCTCTCCCCTAACACTGCGCCGCTAACACCGCTCCCCTAACACGGCTCGCCTAACACCGTTCCCCTAACACCGTTCCTCTAACACCGCTCCCCTAACACTGCGCCGCTAACACCGCTCCCCTAACACCGCTCCCCTAACACCGCTCCCTAACACTGCGCCGCTAACACCGCTCCCCTAACACGGCTCGCCTAACACGGCTCCCATAACACCGCTCCCCTAACACCGCTCCCCTAACACTGCGCCGCTAACACCGCTCCCCTAACACGGCTCGCCTAACACCGTTCCCCTAACACCGTTCCTCTAACACCGCTCCCCTAACAGCGCTCCCCTAACACCTCTCCCCTAACACCGCTCCCCTAACAGCGCTCCCCTAACACCTCTCCCCTAACACTGCGCCGCTAACACCGCTCCCCTAACACCGCTCCCCTAACACCGCTCCCTAACACTGCGCCGCTAACACCGCTCCCCTAACACGGCTCGCCTAACACCGCTCCCCTAACACCTCTCCCCTAACACCGCTCCCCTAACACCGCTCCCCTAACACCGCTCCCTAACACTGCGCCGCTAACACCGCTCCCCTAACACGGCTCGCCTAACACCGCTCCCCTAACACCGCTCCCCTAACACCGCTCCCCTAACACCGCGCCCCTAACACCGCTCCCCTAACACCGCGCCCCTAACACCGCTCCCCTAACACCGCTCCCTAACACTGCGCCGCTAACACTGCGCCGCTAACACCGCTCCCCTAACACCGCTCCCCTAACACCTCTCCCCTAACACCGCTCCCTAACACTGCGCCGCTAACACCGCTCCCCTAACACGGCTCGCCTAACACCGCTCCCCTAACACCGCGCTGCTAACACCGCTCCCCTCTCAGTGCTCCCCTAACACGGCTCCCCCCACCTGGACTGGAGCACGGAGGTGGCAAAGCGGAGAGCGGGTTTCAACCGGGCCAAAGCGGCGTTGTACCGGAAGGAAGTGAAATTCGGAATGCTGCAGCCAGCGCGACTGTGGGTCACATACAAGGGCCAACACTATTACTTCGAAACGCCTGAAGAGGCGTGGACCTTTGTACAAGCCGAAAAGTTGGACTCTACCTGAGGGTTTGTGAGGGTAGGGGGGATGTTTGAGGTTTGATGTGTGATGGTTGTTGTATATAGGGGGTCAATCACACGCAGGAAATGTTATATGGGCTGGGGGAGAGAGACAAGGCCGCGACAGGAGCTGCGCCAGAGGGGGCGGAGCAGGCTTTGGAAAGCGCGGGGTTTTTTCCCGCGCGTGGGAAGAAAGGCGGGAAGGGGAACAAAGGAATGCATATGCATTGGGAGACTCCCACGCGGGGAGGTCAATGGGACAGCGTGGGAAGCCGGGGTCAGCAGGCGTCAGCTGACTTACGGGAGTTACATGGGGGGAGCAAACAAGCTAGACAGGGGTCTAGCGGGGGGGGAGGGGAGGGGGGGGGGAGGGGAGGGGGGGGGAGGGGGGGGTGAAAAAGGGTTGCTGCTCCACTGGCCGAAAGGGAATGGGACACAGAAGAGGTGGTCGGGACGGGGGTCCCCCCTCTGGGGGACTGGAGGGTGAGGGAGGCGTGGACACGGGACTGGCCCAGAAAAGGAGATGGCTAGTCGGCGGGGCGTGGGGGGAGGTGAGAGCCCCTCCAATCCGGCTGATAAATGTGGAACGTGAGGGGGCTGAATGGGCCGGTGAAGAGGGCTCGAGTGTTCGCGCACTTAAAGGGACTGAAGGCGGACGTGGCCATGCTCCAAGAGACACACCTGAAGGTGGCGGACCAGGTCAGGTTAAGAAAGGGATGGGTAGGACAGGTATTCCACTCGGGACTGGACGCGAAGAATAGAGGGGTGGCAATATTGGTGGGAAAGCGGGTGTCATTTGAGGCCAAGACTATTGTAGCGGACAATGGAGGGCGATATATAATGGTGAGCGGTAGGTTGCAAGGGATGTGGGTGGTGTTGGTAAATGTATACGCCCCGAACTGGGATGATGCAGGATTCATGAAGCGCATGTTGGGGCGCATTCCGGACCTGGAGATAGGGGGCCTGATAATGGGAGGGGACTTCAATATAGAGTTGGATCCAGCACTAGACTGCTCCAAATCAAGGACTGGAAAGAGACCGGCGGCGGCCAAGGTACTTAGGGGGTTTATGGATCAGATGGGGGGAGTGGACCCATGACGGTTTGCAAGGCCGCAGGCCAGGGAATTTTCTTTCTTCTCCCATGTACACAAAGCCTACTCTCGGATAGATTTCTTTGTTCTGGGTAGGGCGCTCATCCCGAGGGTGGAGGGGACGGAGTATTCGGCTATAGCCGTTTTGGAGCATGCCCCACACTGGGTGGAACTGGAGCTGGGAGAGGAGAGGGACCAACGCCCGTTGTGGCGGCTGGATGTGGGACTGCTGGCGGACGAGGTGGTGTGTGGGAAGGTGAGGGGGTGTATCGAAAGGTACTTGGAGGCCAACGACAACGGGGAGGTGCGGGTAGTGGTGGTATGGGAGGCGTTGAAGGCGGTGATCAGGGGAGAGCTAATTTCCATTAGGGCTCATAGGGAGAAGACAGAGGGTATGCAAAGGGAGAGGTTAGTGGGGGAGATTTTGAGAGTGGGCAGGAGATACGCAGAGGCCCCGGAGGAAAGATTACTTGGGGAAAGACGACGGCTCCAGACGGAGTTTGACCTGTTGACCACAGGGAAGGCGGAGGCACAGTGGAGGAAAGTGCAGGGGGCGACCTACGAGTATGGGGAAAAGGCTAGTCGGATGCTGGCACACCAGCTCCGTAAGAGGATGGCAGCGAGGGAAATAGGGGGAGTCAAAGATGGAAGGGGAGCCACGGTTCAGAGTGCGACGAAAATAAACGAGGTATTCAAGGCCTTTTATGAAGAGCTGTACAGAACCCAGCCCCCAGTGGGGGAAGAGGGGATGAGACGATTCCTAGATCAGCTGAGATTCCCGAGGGTGGAGGAGCAAGAGGTGGCTGGTTTGGGGGCATCAATTGGGTTGGAGGAGCTGAGCAAGGGTTTGGGGAGCATGCAGGCGGGGAAGGCCCCGGGACCGGACGGATTCCCGGTGGGGTTCTACAGGAAGTACGCAGACCTGTTGGCCCCGCTACTGGTGAGGACCTTTAATGAGGCAAGAGAGGAGGGGACCCTGCCCCCGACAATGTCGGAAGCGACAATTTCTTTGATCCTAAAGCGGGACAAGGACCCACTGCAATGTAGATCGTACAGCCGATCTCGCTCCTCAATGTGGATGCAAAGTTGCTGGCAAAAGTGCTGGCCACGAGGATCGAGGACTGTGTCCCGGGGGTAATCCACGAGGACCAGACGGGATTTGTAAAGGGCAGGCAACTAAACACCAATGTGCGGCGGCTCCTAAACGTGATAATGATGCCATCGGAGGAGGGAGAGACGGAGATAGTGGCAGCTATGGACGCGGAGAAGGCCTTTGACTGAGTAGAGTGGGAGTACCTCTGGGAGGTGCTGCGTAGGTTTGGGTTCGGGGTAGGGTTTATCAATTGGATTAAGCTCCTTTATAGAGCCCCGATGGCGAATGTAGTGACGAACCGGCGGAGGTCGGAGTACTTTCGACTGTACCGAGGGACGAGGCAGGGGTGCACCCTGTCCCCCCTGTTGTTCGCATTGGCGATCGAACCATTGGCCATGTCATTGAGGGAGTCTAATAAATGGAAGGGGGTGGTCCGAGGGGGAGAAGAGCATCGGGTGGCTCTATATGCGGATGACCTGTTGCTGTACGTGGCGGATCCAATGGAGGGGATGGTGGAGGTCATGCAGACTCGAAGGGAGTTTGGGGAGTTTTCGGACTCTAAGCTCAATGTAGGGAAGAGTGAGCTCTTTGTATTACAGGCGGGGGACCAAGAAAGAGGGAAAGGGGACCTACCGCTGAGGAGGGCGGAGGGGAGCTTTTGGTATCTGGGGATCCAGATAGCCAGGAGTTGGGGGATCCTACATAAACTGAATCTGACGAGGTTGGTGGAGCAAATGGAGGAGGATTTCAAAAGATGGGACATGTTACCGCTCTCGCTGGCGGGTAGAGTGCAGTCGGTCAAAATGGTGGTCCTTCCGAGGTTTCTGTTTGTGTTCCAGTGCCTTCCCATCGTGATCAATAAGGCCTTTTTTAAGAGAGTAGGCAGGAGTATTATGGGGTTTGTGTGGGCGAATAAGACCCCGAGAGTAAGGAGAGGGTTCCTGGAACGCAGTAGGGACCGAGGAGGGTTGGCGCTGCCAAACCTGGGGAGCTATTACTGGGCAGCAAATGTGGCGATGATCCGCAAATGGGTTATGGAGGGAGAGGGGGTGGCATGGAAGAGGATGGAGATGGCGTCCTGTAAAGGAACGAGCCTGGGGGCGTTGGTGACGGCACCGCTGCCGCTCTCGCCATCAAATTATACCACGAGCCCGGCGGTGGCGGCAACGCTAAGGATCTGGGGCCAGTGGAGACGGCACACGGGTGCAATGGGAGCATCGGTGTAGTCCCCGATCAGGGGTAACCACCGGTTTGTCCCGGGGAAGATGAGCTGGCATCAGGCGGGGATTGGAAGAATGGGGGACCTGTTCATCGACGGGACGTTTGCGAGCCTAGGGGCACTGGAGGAGAAGTTCGAGTTACCCCCGGGAAATGCCTTTAGATATATGCAGGTGAGGGCTTTTGTGACGCGACAGGTGAGGGAATTCCCGTTGCTCCCGGCACAAGAAGTTCAAGATAGGGTGATCTCGGGTGTATGCTTCGGGGAGGGCAAGGTGTTGGAAATACACCAGGAGTTGAAAGAAGAGGGGGAAGCGCTGGTGGAAGAGTTGAAGGGTAAATGGGAGGAGGAGCTGGGGGAGGAGATCGAGGAAGGTCTGTGGGCTGATGCCCTAGGTAGGGTTAATCCCTCCTCCTCGTGTGCCAGGCTCAGCCTGATACAATTTAAGGTGGTCCACAGAGCGCACTTGACGGGGGCGAGGTTGAGTAGGTTCTTTGGGGTGGAGGACAGATGTGGAAGGTGCTCAGGGAGCCCGGCGAACCATGTCCATATGTTTTGGTCATGCGCGGCACTGGAGGGGTTCTGGAGAGGAGTGGCGGGAGCAATATCTCAGGTGGTGAAAGTCCGGGTCAAGCCAAGCTGGGGGCTAGCAATATTTGGAGTAGTGGACGAACCGGGAGTGCAGGAGGCGAAAGAGGCCGGTATCCTGGCCTTTGCGTCCCTAGTAGCCCGGCGAAGGATCTTGCTAATGTGGAAGGAGGCGAAGCCCCCCAGCCTGGAGGCCTGGATAAATGATGTGGCTGGGTTCATAAAGTTGGAGAGGATTAAGTTCGCCTTGAGAGCGTCTGTGCAGGGGTTTTACAGGCGGTGGCAACCGTTCTTATACTATCTCGCGGAGCGTTAGAGGAAGGTCGGTCAGCAGCAGCAGCAACCTAGGGGGGAGAGGGGGGGGGGCACGTCCTGGGAGGGGGAGGGGGTGGGGGGGGGGGGACTGCCTGGGAGGGTGGATGAGCAAGAGATAACATGAAGGGTTGGGGAAACTGGCACGTACGGGTGAGGGCCAGTGTGCAAAGCTGTGTAAATATATCATTTGCCATGTATATATCTTGCTCAGCGCGATTTCTCGTTTTTTTTGTTACGGTGGGGGGGGTTATTGTTTGTAAGGGAGACAAAGTGTGTTAAAAAACTTTGAAAATATATATATTTTTTAAAAAACACCGCTCCCCTAACAGTGCTCCCCTAACACCGCTCCCCTAACACCGCTCCCCTAACACCAGCGCCCTTAACACCGCTCCCCTAACACCGCTCCCCTAACACCGTTCCCCTAACACCGCTCCCTAACACCGCTCCCCTAACACCGCTCCCCTCACATCGCTCCCGTAACACCGCTCCCCTAACACCACTCCCCTAACACCGTGCCCCTAACACCGCTCCCCTAACACCGCTCCCCTAACACCGCTCCCCAAACACCGCTCCCCTAACACCGCTCCCCAAAAAACGCTCCCCTAACACCTCTCCCCAACACCGCTCCCCTAACACCGCTCCCCTAACACCTCTCCCCTAACACCGCTCCCCTAATACCTCTCCCCTAACACCTCTCCCCTCACATCGCTCCCGTAACACCGCTCCGCTAACACCGCTCCCCTAACAGCGCTCCCCTAACAACGCTCCCCTAACACCGCGCCCCGAACACCGCGCCCCTAACACCGCTCGCCTAACACCGCTCCCTTAACAGCGCTCCCCTAACACCGCTCCCTAACACCGCTCCCCTAACACCGTGCCCCTAACACCGCTCCCCCAACACCGCTCCCCTAACACCGCTCCCCTAACACCGCTCCCCAAAAAACGCTCCCCTAACACCGCGCCCCTAACACCGCACCCCTAACACCCCTCGCCTAACACCGCTCCCCTAACACCGCTCCCTACACCGCTCCCCTAACACCGCTCCCCTAACACCGCACCCCTAACACCGCGCCCCTAACACCGCTCGCCTAACACCGCTCGCCTAACACCGCGCCCCTAACGCCGCTCGCCTAACACCGCTCCCCTAACACCGCTCCCCTAACACCGCGCCCCTAACACCGCACCCCTAACACCCCTCGCCTAACACCGCTCCCCTAACACCGCTCCCCTAACACCGCTCGCCTAACGCCGCGCCCCTAACACCGCGCCCCTAACACCGCTCGCCTAACACCGCTCCCCTAACACCGCTCCCCTAACACCGCTCCCCTAACACCGCTCCCCTAACACCGCGCCCCTAACACCGCTTGCGAACACCGCTCGCCTAACACCGCGCCCCTAACGCCGCTCGCCTAACACCGCTCGCCTAACACCGCTCCCCTAACACCGCTCCCCTAACACCGCGCCTCTAACACCGCTCCCCTAACACCGCTCCCCTAACACCGCTCGCCAAACACCGCTCGCCTATCACCGCTCCCCTAACACCGCTCCCCTAACACCGCTCCCCTAACACCGCTCGCCTAACACCGCTCCCCTAACACCGTTCCCTACACCGCTCCCCTAACACCGCTCCCCTAACAACGCACCCCTAACACCGCGCCCCTAACACCGCTCGCCTAACACCGCTCGCCTAACGCCGCGCCCCTAACGCCGCTCGCCTAACACCGCTCCCCTAACAGCGCTCGCCTAACACCGCTCCCCTAACACCGCTCCCCTAACACCGCGCCTCTAACACCGCTCCCCTAACACCGCTCCCCTAACACCGCTCGCCAAACACCGCTCGCCTATCACCGCTCCCCTAACACCGCTCCCCTAACACCGCTCCCCTAACACCGCTCGCCTAACACCGCTCCCCTAACACCGCTCGCCTAACACCGCTCCCCTAACACCGCGCCCCTAACACCGCACCCCTAACACCGCGCCCCTAACACCGCGCGCCTAACACCGTTCGCCTATCACCGCTCGCCTAACACCGCGCCCCTAACGCCGCTCCCCTAACACCGCTCCCCTAACACCGCGCCTCTAACACCGCTCCCCTAACACCGCTCGCCTAACACCGCTCCCCTAACACCGTTCCCTACACCGCTCCCCTAACACCGCTCCCCTAACAACGCACCCCTAACACCGCGCCCCTAACACCGCTCGCCTAACACCGCTCGCCTAACGCCGCGCCCCTAACGCCGCTCGCCTAACACCGCTCCCCTAACACCGCTCGCCTAACACCGCTCCCCTAACACCGCTCCCCTAACACCGCGCCTCTAACACCGCTCCCCTAACACCGCTCCCCTAACACCGCTCGCCAAACACCGCTCGCCTATCACCGCTCCCCTAACACCGCTCCCCTAACACCGCTCCCCTAACACCGCTCGCCTAACACCGCTCCCCTAACACCGCTCCCCTAACACCGCTCCGCTAACACCGCTCCCCTAACACCGCACCCCTAACACCGCGCCCCTAACACCACGCGCCTAACACCGTTCGCCTATCACCGCTCGCCTAACACCGCGCCCCTAACGCCGCTCCCCTAACACCGCTCCCCTAACACCGCTCCCCTAACACCGCGCCTCTAACACCGCTCCCCTAACACCGCTCGGCTATCACCGCTCCCCTAACACCGCTCCCCTAACACCGCTCGCCTAACACCGCTCCCCTAGCACCGCGCCCCTAACACCGCGCCCCGAACAGCGCTCCCCTAACAGCGCTCCCCTAACAGCGCTCCCCTAACACCGCTCCGCTAACACCGCTCCGCTAACAGCGCTCCCCTAACAGCGCTCCACTAACACCGCTCCGCTAACACCGCTCCCCTAACACCGCTCGCCTAACATCGCGCCCCTAACGCCGCTCCCCTAACGCCGCTCCCCTAACACCGCTCCCCTAACACCGCTCGCCTAACACCGCTCGCCTAACACCGCTCCCCTAACACCGCGCCCCTAACACCGCTCCCCTAACACCGCGCCTCTAACACCGCTCCCCTAACACCGCTCCCCTAACACCGCTCGCCAAACACCGCTCGCCTATCACCGCTCCCCTAACACCGCTCCCCTAACACCGCTCCCCGAACACCGCTCCCCTAACACCGCTCGCCTAACACCGCTCCCCTAACACCGCTCCCCTAACACCGCTCCGCTAACACTGCTCCGCTAACACCGCTCCCCTAACACCGCTCCCCTAACACCGCACCCCTAACATCGCTCGCCTAACACCGCTCGCCTATCACCGCTCGCCTAACACCGCTCCCCTAACACCGCTCCCCTAACACCGCACCCCTAACACCGCGCCCCTAACACCGCTCGCCTATCACCGTTCGCCTAACGCCGCGCCCCTAACGCCGCTCCCCTAACACCGCTCCCCTAACACCGCTCGCCTAACACCGCTCCCCTAACACCGCTCCCCTAACACCGCTCCCCTAACACCGCTCCCCTAACACCGCTCCCCTAACACCGTGCCTCTAACACCGCTCCCCTAACACAGCTCCCCTAACACCGCTCGCCAAACACCGCTCGCCTATCACCGCTCCCCTAACACCGCTCCCCTAACACCGCTCCCCTAACACCGCTCCCCTAACACCGCTTCCCTAACACCGCTCCCCTAACACGGCTCGCCTAACACCGCTCCCCTAGCACCGCGCCCCTAACACCGCGCCCCGAACAGCGCTCCCCTAACAGCGCTCCCCTAACACCGCTCCGCTAACACCGCTCCCCTAACAGCGCTCCCCTAACAGCGCTCCCCTAACACCGCTCCGCTAACACCGCTCCCCTAACACAGCTCCCCTAACACCGCTCGCCTAACACCGCTCCCCTAACACCGCGCCCCTAACGCCGCTCCCCTAACACCGCGCCCCTAACACCGCTCGCCTATCACCGTTCGCCTAACGCCGCGCCCCTAACGCCGCTCCCCTAACACCGCTCCCCTAACACCGCTCGCCTAACACCGCTCCCCTAACACCGCTCCCCTAACACCGCTCCCCTAACACCGCTCCCCTAACACCGCTCCCCTAACACCGTGCCTCTAACACCGCTCCCCTAACACAGCTCCCCTAACACCGCTCGCCAAACACCGCTCGCCTATCACCGCTCCCCTAACACCGCTCCCCTAACACCGCTCCCCTAACACCGCTCCCCTAACACCGCTTCCCTAACACCGCTCCCCTAACACGGCTCGCCTAACACCGCTCCCCTAGCACCGCGCCCCTAACACCGCGCCCCGAACAGCGCTCCCCTAACACCGCTCCCCTAGCACCGCGCCCCTAACACCGCGCCCCGAACAGCGCTCCCCTAACAGCGCTCCCCTAACACCGCTCCGCTAACACCGCTCCCCTAACAGCGCTCCCCTAACAGCGCTCCCCTAACACCGCTCCGCTAACACCGCTCCGCTAACAGCGCTCCCCTAACAGCGCTCCGCTAACACCGCTCCGCTAACACCGCTGCCCTAACACCGCTCGCCTAACATCGCGCCCCTAACGCCGCTCCCCTAACGCCGCTCCCCTAACACCGCTCCCCTAACACCGCTCGCCTAACACCGCTCGCCTAACACCGCTCCCCTAACACCGCGCCCCTAACACCGCTCCCCTAACACCGCGCCTCTAACACCGCTCCCCTAACACCGCTCCCCTAACACCGCTCGCCAAACACCGCTCGCCTATCACCGCTCCCCTAACACCGCTCCCCTCACACCGCTCCCCGAACACCGCTCCCCTAACACCGCTCGCCTAACACCGCTCCCCTAACACCGCTCCCCTAACACCGCTCCGCTAACACTGCTCCGCTAACACCGCTCCCCTAACACCGCTCCCCTAACACCGCACCCCTAACATCGCTCGCCTAACACCGCTCGCCTATCACCGCTCGCCTAACACCGCTCCCCTAACACCGCTCCCCTAACACCGCACCCCTAACACCGCGCCCCTAACACCGCTCGCCTATCACCGTTCGCCTAACGCCGCGCCCCTAACGCCGCTCCCCTAACACCGCTCCCCTAACACCGCTCGCCTAACACCGCTCCCCTAACACCGCTCCCCTAACACCGCTCCCCTAACACCGCTCCCCTAACACCGCTCCCCTAACACCGTGCCTCTAACACCGCTCCCCTAACACAGCTCCCCTAACACCGCTCGCCAAACACCGCTCGCCTATCACCGTTCCCCTAACACCGCTCCCCTAACACCGCTCCCCTAACACCGCTCCCCTAACACCGCTTCCCTAACACCGCTCCCCTAACACGGCTCGCCTAACACCGCTCCCCTAGCACCGCGCCCCTAACACCGCGCCCCGAACAGCGCTCCCCTAACAGCGCTCCCCTAACACCGCTCCGCTAACACCGCTCCCCTAACAGCGCTCCCCTAACAGCGCTCCCCTAACACCGCTCCCCTAACACCGCTCGCCTAACACCGCTCCCCTAACACAGCTCCCCTAACACCGCTCACCTAACACCGCTCCCCTTACACCGCTCCCCTAACACCGCTCCCCGAACACCGCTCGCCTAACACCGCTCGCCTAACAATGCACCCCTAACACCGCTCGCCTAACACCACACCCCTAACACCGCTTCCCTAACACCGTTCCGCTAACACTGCTCCGCTAACACCGCTCCCCTAACACCGCTCCGCTAACACCGCTCCCCTAACACCGCGCCCCTAACACCGCTCCCCTAACACCGCTCCCCTAACACCGCGCCCCTAACACCGCGCCCCTAACACCGCTCCCCTAACACCGCTCCCCTAACATCGCGCCCGAACACCGCTCCCATAACACCGCGCCCCGAACACCGCTCCCTAACACCGTCCCCCTAACACCGCTCCCCTAACACCGCTCACCTAACACCGCGCCCCTAACACCGCTCCCCTAACACCGCGCCCCTAACACCGCGCCCCTAACACCGCTCCCCTAACACCGCTCCCCTAACATCGCGCCCCTAACACCGCTCCCCTAACACCGCTCCCCTAACACCGCGTCCCTAACACCGCTCCCGTAACACCGCGCCCCTAACACCGCTCCCCTAACACCGCGGCCCGAACACCGCTCCCATAACACCGCGCCCCGAACACCGCTCCCTAACACCGTCCCCCTAACACCGCTCCCCTAACACCGCTCACCTAACACCGCGCCCCTAACACCGCTCCCCTAACACCGCGCCCCTAACACCGCGCCCCTAACACCGCTCCCCTAACACCGCTCCCCTAACATCGCGCCCCTAACACCGCTCCCCAAACACCGCGTCCCTAACACCGCTCCCGTAACACCGCTCCCCTAACACCGCTCCCCTAACACCGCGCCCCTAACACCGCTCCCCTAACACCGCGCCCCTAACACCGCTCCCGTAACACCGCTCGCCTAACACCGCTCTCCTAACACCGCGCCCCTAACACCGCTCCCCTAACACCGCGCCCCTAACACCGCTCCCGTAACACCGCTCGCCTAACACCGCTCTCCTAACACCGCTCCCCTAACACCGCGCCCCTAACACCGCTCCCGTAACACCGCTCGCCTAACACCGCTCTCCTAACACCGCGCCCCTAACACCGCTCCCGTAACACCGCTCGCCTAACACCGCTCCCCTAACACCGCGCCCCTAACACCGCTCCCCTAACACCGCTCGCCTAACACCGCTCCCCTAACACCGCGCCCCTAACACCGCGCCCCTAACACCGCGCCCCTAACACCGCGCCCCTAACACCGCGCCCCTAACACCGCTCCCCTAACACCGCGCCCCTAACACCGCTCCCCTAACAGCGGTCCCCTAACACCGCTCCCGTAACACCGCTCCCCTAACACCGCGCCCCGAACACCGCTCCCCTAACAGCGGTCCCCTAACACCGCTCCCCTAACACCGCTCGCCTAACACCGCTCCCCTAACACCGCTCGCCTAACACCGCTCCCCTAACACCTCTCCCCTAACAGCGCTCCCCTAACACCGCTCCCCTAACACCGCTCGCCTAACACCGCTCCCCTAACACCGCGTCCCCTAACACCGCGTCCCTAACACCGCGTCCCCTAACACCGCGTCCCTAACACCGCTCGCCTAACACCGCTCCCCTAACACCGCTCCCCTAACACCGCTCCCCTAACACCGCGTCCCCTAACACCGCGTCCCTAACACCGCTCGTCTAACACCGCTCGCCTAACACCGCGCCCCTAACGCCGCTCCCCTAACACCGCTCCCCTAACACCGCTCGCCTAACACCGCCCCCCTAACACTGCTCCCCTAACATCGCTCCTCTAACATCGCTCCCCTAACACCGCTCCCCGAACACCGCTCCCCGAACAGCGCTCCCCTAACACCGCCCCCCTAACACCGCTCCCCGAACACCGCTCCCCTAACAGCGCTCCCTAACACCGCTCCCGTAACACCGCCCCCCTAACACCGCTCCCCGAACACCGCTCCCCTAACAGCGCTCCCCTAACACCGCCCCCCTAACACCGCTCCCCGAACACCGCTCCCCGAACACCGTTCCCGTAACAGCGCTCCCCTAACACCTCTCCCCTAACAGTGCGCCCCTAACGCCGCGCCCCTAACACCGCGCCACTGACACCGCCCCCTAACACCGCTCCCCTAACACCGTTCCCCTAACACCGTTCCTCTAACACCGCTCGCCTAACACCGCTCCCCTAACACCGCTCGCCTAACACCGCTCCCCTAACACCTCTCCCCTAACAGCGCTCCCCTAACACCGCTCCCCTAACACCGCTCGCCTAACACCGCTCCCCTAACACCGCGTCCCCTAACACCGCGTCCCTAACACCGCGTCCCCTAACACCGCGTCCCTAACACCGCTCGCCTAACACCGCTCCCCTAACACCGCTCCCCTAACACCGCTCCCCTAACACCGCGTCCCCTAACACCGCGTCCCTAACACCGCTCGTCTAACACCGCTCGCCTAACACCGCGCCCCTAACGCCGCTCCCCTAACACCGCTCCCCTAACACCGCTCGCCTAACACCGCCCCCCTAACACTGCTCCCCTAACATCGCTCCTCTAACATCGCTCCCCTAACACCGCTCCCCGAACACCGCTCCCCGAACAGCGCTCCCCTAACACCGCCCCCCTAACACCGCTCCCCGAACACCGCTCCCCTAACAGCGCTCCCTAACACCGCTCCCGTAACACCGCCCCCCTAACACCGCTCCCCGAACACCGCTCCCCTAACAGCGCTCCCCTAACACCGCCCCCCTAACACCGCTCCCCGAACACCGCTCCCCGAACACCGTTCCCGTAACAGCGCTCCCCTAACACCTCTCCCCTAACAGTGCGCCCCTAACGCCGCGCCCCTAACACCGCGCCACTGACACCGCCCCCTAACACCGCTCCCCTAACACCGTTCCCCTAACACCGTTCCTCTAACACCGCTCCCCTAACAGCGCTCCCCTAACACCGCGCCCCTAACACCGCCTCCCTAACACCGCTCCCTTAACACTGCGCCGCTAACACCGCTCCCCTAACACCTCTCCCCTAACACCGCTCCCCTAACACCGCTCCCCTAACACCTCTCCCCTAACACCGCTCCCCTAACACCGCTCCCCTAACACCGTTCCCCTAACACCGTTCCCCTAACACCGTTCCTCTAACACCGCTCCCCTAACACCTCTCCCCTAACACTGCGCCGCTATCACCGCTCCCCTAACACCTCTCCCCTAACAGTGCGCCCCTAACGCCGCGCCCCTAACACCGCGCCACTGACACCGCCCCCTAACACCGCTCCCCTAACACCGTTCCCCTAACACCGTTCCTCTAACACCGCTCGCCTAACACCGCTCCCCTAACACCGCTCGCCTAACACCGCTCCCCTAACACCTCTCCCCTAACAGCGCTCCCCTAACACCGCTCCCCTAACACCGCTCGCCTAACACCGCTCCCCTAACACCGCGTCCCCTAACACCGCGTCCCTAACACCGCGTCCCCTAACACCGCGTCCCTAACACCGCTCGCCTAACACCGCTCCCCTAACACCGCTCCCCTAACACCGCTCCCCTAACACCGCGTCCCCTAACACCGCGTCCCTAACACCGCTCGTCTAACACCGCTCGCCTAACACCGCGCCCCTAACGCCGCTCCCCTAACACCGCTCCCCTAACACCGCTCGCCTAACACCGCCCCCCTAACACTGCTCCCCTAACATCGCTCCTCTAACATCGCTCCCCTAACACCGCTCCCCGAACACCGCTCCCCGAACAGCGCTCCCCTAACACCGCCCCCCTAACACCGCTCCCCGAACACCGCTCCCCTAACAGCGCTCCCTAACACCGCTCCCGTAACACCGCCCCCCTAACACCGCTCCCCGAACACCGCTCCCCTAACAGCGCTCCCCTAACACCGCCCCCCTAACACCGCTCCCCGAACACCGCTCCCCGAACACCGTTCCCGTAACAGCGCTCCCCTAACACCTCTCCCCTAACAGTGCGCCCCTAACGCCGCGCCCCTAACACCGCGCCACTGACACCGCCCCCTAACACCGCTCCCCTAACACCGTTCCCCTAACACCGTTCCTCTAACACCGCTCCCCTAACAGCGCTCCCCTAACACCGCGCCCCTAACACCGCCTCCCTAACACCGCTCCCTTAACACTGCGCCGCTAACACCGCTCCCCTAACACCTCTCCCCTAACACCGCTCCCCTAACACCGCTCCCCTAACACCTCTCCCCTAACACCGCTCCCCTAACACCGCTCCCCTAACACCGTTCCCCTAACACCGTTCCCCTAACACCGTTCCTCTAACACCGCTCCCCTAACACCTCTCCCCTAACACTGCGCCGCTATCACCGCTCCCCTAACACCTCTCCCCTAACACTGCGCCACTAACACCGCTCCCCTAACAGCGCTCCCTAACACTGCTCCCCTAACACCTCTCCCCTAACACCGCTCCCCTAACACCTCTCCCCTAACACTGCGCCGCTAACACCGCTCCCCTAACATCGCTCCCCTAACACCGCTCCCCTAACACCTCTCCCCTAACACCGCTCCCCTAACACGGCTCGCCTAACATCGCTCCCCTAACACCGCTCCCCTAACACCGCTCCCCTAACACCTCTCCCCTAACACTGCGCCGCTAACACCGCTCCCCTAACACGGCTCGCCTAACACCGTTCCCCTAACACCGTTCCTCTAACACCGCTCCCCTAACACTGCGCCGCTAACACCGCTCCCCTAACACCGCTCCCCTAACACCGCTCCCTAACACTGCGCCGCTAACACCGCTCCCCTAACACGGCTCGCCTAACACGGCTCCCATAACACCGCTCCCCTAACACCGCTCCCCTAACACTGCGCCGCTAACACCGCTCCCCTAACACGGCTCGCCTAACACCGTTCCCCTAACACCGTTCCTCTAACACCGCTCCCCTAACAGCGCTCCCCTAACACCTCTCCCCTAACACCGCTCCCCTAACAGCGCTCCCCTAACACCTCTCCCCTAACACTGCGCCGCTAACACCGCTCCCCTAACACCGCTCCCCTAACACCGCTCCCTAACACTGCGCCGCTAACACCGCTCCCCTAACACGGCTCGCCTAACACCGCTCCCCTAACACCTCTCCCCTAACACCGCTCCCCTAACACCGCTCCCCTAACACCGCTCCCTAACACTGCGCCGCTAACACCGCTCCCCTAACACGGCTCGCCTAACACCGCTCCCCTAACACCGCTCCCCTAACACCGCTCCCCTAACACCGCGCCCCTAACACCGCTCCCCTAACACCGCGCCCCTAACACCGCTCCCCTAACACCGCTCCCTAACACTGCGCCGCTAACACTGCGCCGCTAACACCGCTCCCCTAACACCGCTCCCCTAACACCTCTCCCCTAACACCGCTCCCTAACACTGCGCCGCTAACACCGCTCCCCTAACACGGCTCGCCTAACACCGCTCCCCTAACACCGCGCTGCTAACACCGCTCCCCTCTCAGTGCTCCCCTAACACGGCTCCCCCCACCTGGACTGGAGCACGGAGGTGGCAAAGCGGAGAGCGGGTTTCAACCGGGCCAAAGCGGCGTTGTACCGGAAGGAAGTGAAATTCGGAATGCTGCAGCCAGCGCGACTGTGGGTCACATACAAGGGCCAACACTATTACTTCGAAACGCCTGAAGAGGCGTGGACCTTTGTACAAGCCGAAAAGTTGGACTCTACCTGAGGGTTTGTGAGGGTAGGGGGGATGTTTGAGGTTTGATGTGTGATGGTTGTTGTATATAGGGGGTCAATCACACGCAGGAAATGTTATATGGGCTGGGGGAGAGAGACAAGGCCGCGACAGGAGCTGCGCCAGAGGGGGCGGAGCAGGCTTTGGAAAGCGCGGGGTTTTTTCCCGCGCGTGGGAAGAAAGGCGGGAAGGGGAACAAAGGAATGCATATGCATTGGGAGACTCCCACGCGGGGAGGTCAATGGGACAGCGTGGGAAGCCGGGGTCAGCAGGCGTCAGCTGACTTACGGGAGTTACATGGGGGGAGCAAACAAGCTAGACAGGGGTCTAGCGGGGGGGGAGGGGAGGGGGGGGGAGGGGAGGGGGGGGGAGGGGGGGGTGAAAAAGGGTTGCTGCTCCACTGGCCGAAAGGGAATGGGACACAGAAGAGGTGGTCGGGACGGGGGTCCCCCCTCTGGGGGACTGGAGGGTGAGGGAGGCGTGGACACGGGACTGGCCCAGAAAAGGAGATGGCTAGTCGGCGGGGCGTGGGGGGAGGTGAGAGCCCCTCCAATCCGGCTGATAAATGTGGAACGTGAGGGGGCTGAATGGGCCGGTGAAGAGGGCTCGAGTGTTCGCGCACTTAAAGGGACTGAAGGCGGACGTGGCCATGCTCCAAGAGACACACCTGAAGGTGGCGGACCAGGTCAGGTTAAGAAAGGGATGGGTAGGACAGGTATTCCACTCGGGACTGGACGCGAAGAATAGAGGGGTGGCAATATTGGTGGGAAAGCGGGTGTCATTTGAGGCCAAGACTATTGTAGCGGACAATGGAGGGCGATATATAATGGTGAGCGGTAGGTTGCAAGGGATGTGGGTGGTGTTGGTAAATGTATACGCCCCGAACTGGGATGATGCAGGATTCATGAAGCGCATGTTGGGGCGCATTCCGGACCTGGAGATAGGGGGCCTGATAATGGGAGGGGACTTCAATATAGAGTTGGATCCAGCACTAGACTGCTCCAAATCAAGGACTGGAAAGAGACCGGCGGCGGCCAAGGTACTTAGGGGGTTTATGGATCAGATGGGGGGAGTGGACCCATGACGGTTTGCAAGGCCGCAGGCCAGGGAATTTTCTTTCTTCTCCCATGTACACAAAGCCTACTCTCGGATAGATTTCTTTGTTCTGGGTAGGGCGCTCATCCCGAGGGTGGAGGGGACGGAGTATTCGGCTATAGCCGTTTTGGAGCATGCCCCACACTGGGTGGAACTGGAGCTGGGAGAGGAGAGGGACCAACGCCCGTTGTGGCGGCTGGATGTGGGACTGCTGGCGGACGAGGTGGTGTGTGGGAAGGTGAGGGGGTGTATCGAAAGGTACTTGGAGGCCAACGACAACGGGGAGGTGCGGGTAGTGGTGGTATGGGAGGCGTTGAAGGCGGTGATCAGGGGAGAGCTAATTTCCATTAGGGCTCATAGGGAGAAGACAGAGGGTATGCAAAGGGAGAGGTTAGTGGGGGAGATTTTGAGAGTGGGCAGGAGATACGCAGAGGCCCCGGAGGAAAGATTACTTGGGGAAAGACGACGGCTCCAGACGGAGTTTGACCTGTTGACCACAGGGAAGGCGGAGGCACAGTGGAGGAAAGTGCAGGGGGCGACCTACGAGTATGGGGAAAAGGCTAGTCGGATGCTGGCACACCAGCTCCGTAAGAGGATGGCAGCGAGGGAAATAGGGGGAGTCAAAGATGGAAGGGGAGCCACGGTTCAGAGTGCGACGAAAATAAACGAGGTATTCAAGGCCTTTTATGAAGAGCTGTACAGAACCCAGCCCCCAGTGGGGGAAGAGGGGATGAGACGATTCCTAGATCAGCTGAGATTCCCGAGGGTGGAGGAGCAAGAGGTGGCTGGTTTGGGGGCATCAATTGGGTTGGAGGAGCTGAGCAAGGGTTTGGGGAGCATGCAGGCGGGGAAGGCCCCGGGACCGGACGGATTCCCGGTGGGGTTCTACAGGAAGTACGCAGACCTGTTGGCCCCGCTACTGGTGAGGACCTTTAATGAGGCAAGAGAGGAGGGGACCCTGCCCCCGACAATGTCGGAAGCGACAATTTCTTTGATCCTAAAGCGGGACAAGGACCCACTGCAATGTAGATCGTACAGCCGATCTCGCTCCTCAATGTGGATGCAAAGTTGCTGGCAAAAGTGCTGGCCACGAGGATCGAGGACTGTGTCCCGGGGGTAATCCACGAGGACCAGACGGGATTTGTAAAGGGCAGGCAACTAAACACCAATGTGCGGCGGCTCCTAAACGTGATAATGATGCCATCGGAGGAGGGAGAGACGGAGATAGTGGCAGCTATGGACGCGGAGAAGGCCTTTGACTGAGTAGAGTGGGAGTACCTCTGGGAGGTGCTGCGTAGGTTTGGGTTCGGGGTAGGGTTTATCAATTGGATTAAGCTCCTTTATAGAGCCCCGATGGCGAATGTAGTGACGAACCGGCGGAGGTCGGAGTACTTTCGACTGTACCGAGGGACGAGGCAGGGGTGCACCCTGTCCCCCCTGTTGTTCGCATTGGCGATCGAACCATTGGCCATGTCATTGAGGGAGTCTAATAAATGGAAGGGGGTGGTCCGAGGGGGAGAAGAGCATCGGGTGGCTCTATATGCGGATGACCTGTTGCTGTACGTGGCGGATCCAATGGAGGGGATGGTGGAGGTCATGCAGACTCGAAGGGAGTTTGGGGAGTTTTCGGACTCTAAGCTCAATGTAGGGAAGAGTGAGCTCTTTGTATTACAGGCGGGGGACCAAGAAAGAGGGAAAGGGGACCTACCGCTGAGGAGGGCGGAGGGGAGCTTTTGGTATCTGGGGATCCAGATAGCCAGGAGTTGGGGGATCCTACATAAACTGAATCTGACGAGGTTGGTGGAGCAAATGGAGGAGGATTTCAAAAGATGGGACATGTTACCGCTCTCGCTGGCGGGTAGAGTGCAGTCGGTCAAAATGGTGGTCCTTCCGAGGTTTCTGTTTGTGTTCCAGTGCCTTCCCATCGTGATCAATAAGGCCTTTTTTAAGAGAGTAGGCAGGAGTATTATGGGGTTTGTGTGGGCGAATAAGACCCCGAGAGTAAGGAGAGGGTTCCTGGAACGCAGTAGGGACCGAGGAGGGTTGGCGCTGCCAAACCTGGGGAGCTATTACTGGGCAGCAAATGTGGCGATGATCCGCAAATGGGTTATGGAGGGAGAGGGGGTGGCATGGAAGAGGATGGAGATGGCGTCCTGTAAAGGAACGAGCCTGGGGGCGTTGGTGACGGCACCGCTGCCGCTCTCGCCATCAAATTATACCACGAGCCCGGCGGTGGCGGCAACGCTAAGGATCTGGGGCCAGTGGAGACGGCACACGGGTGCAATGGGAGCATCGGTGTAGTCCCCGATCAGGGGTAACCACCGGTTTGTCCCGGGGAAGATGAGCTGGCATCAGGCGGGGATTGGAAGAATGGGGGACCTGTTCATCGACGGGACGTTTGCGAGCCTAGGGGCACTGGAGGAGAAGTTCGAGTTACCCCCGGGAAATGCCTTTAGATATATGCAGGTGAGGGCTTTTGTGACGCGACAGGTGAGGGAATTCCCGTTGCTCCCGGCACAAGAAGTTCAAGATAGGGTGATCTCGGGTGTATGCTTCGGGGAGGGCAAGGTGTTGGAAATACACCAGGAGTTGAAAGAAGAGGGGGAAGCGCTGGTGGAAGAGTTGAAGGGTAAATGGGAGGAGGAGCTGGGGGAGGAGATCGAGGAAGGTCTGTGGGCTGATGCCCTAGGTAGGGTTAATCCCTCCTCCTCGTGTGCCAGGCTCAGCCTGATACAATTTAAGGTGGTCCACAGAGCGCACTTGACGGGGGCGAGGTTGAGTAGGTTCTTTGGGGTGGAGGACAGATGTGGAAGGTGCTCAGGGAGCCCGGCGAACCATGTCCATATGTTTTGGTCATGCGCGGCACTGGAGGGGTTCTGGAGAGGAGTGGCGGGAGCAATATCTCAGGTGGTGAAAGTCCGGGTCAAGCCAAGCTGGGGGCTAGCAATATTTGGAGTAGTGGACGAACCGGGAGTGCAGGAGGCGAAAGAGGCCGGTATCCTGGCCTTTGCGTCCCTAGTAGCCCGGCGAAGGATCTTGCTAATGTGGAAGGAGGCGAAGCCCCCCAGCCTGGAGGCCTGGATAAATGATGTGGCTGGGTTCATAAAGTTGGAGAGGATTAAGTTCGCCTTGAGAGCGTCTGTGCAGGGGTTTTACAGGCGGTGGCAACCGTTCTTATACTATCTCGCGGAGCGTTAGAGGAAGGTCGGTCAGCAGCAGCAGCAACCTAGGGGGGAGAGGGGGGGGGGCACGTCCTGGGAGGGGGAGGGGGTGGGGGGGGGGGGGACTGCCTGGGAGGGTGGATGAGCAAGAGATAACATGAAGGGTTGGGGAAACTGGCACGTACGGGTGAGGGCCAGTGTGCAAAGCTGTGTAAATATATCATTTGCCATGTATATATCTTGCTCAGCGCGATTTCTCGTTTTTTTTGTTACGGTGGGGGGGGTTATTGTTTGTAAGGGAGACAAAGTGTGTTAAAAAACTTTGAAAATATATATATTTTTTAAAAAACACCGCTCCCCTAACAGTGCTCCCCTAACACCGCTCCCCTAACACCGCTCCCCTAACACCAGCGCCCTTAACACCGCTCCCCTAACACCGCTCCCCTAACACCGTTCCCCTAACACCGCTCCCTAACACCGCTCCCCTAACACCGCTCCCCTCACATCGCTCCCGTAACACCGCTCCCCTAACACCACTCCCCTAACACCGTGCCCCTAACACCGCTCCCCTAACACCGCTCCCCTAACACCGCTCCCCAAACACCGCTCCCCTAACACCGCTCCCCAAAAAACGCTCCCCTAACACCTCTCCCCAACACCGCTCCCCTAACACCGCTCCCCTAACACCTCTCCCCTAACACCGCTCCCCTAATACCTCTCCCCTAACACCTCTCCCCTCACATCGCTCCCGTAACACCGCTCCGCTAACACCGCTCCCCTAACAGCGCTCCCCTAACAACGCTCCCCTAACACCGCGCCCCGAACACCGCGCCCCTAACACCGCTCGCCTAACACCGCTCCCTTAACAGCGCTCCCCTAACACCGCTCCCTAACACCGCTCCCCTAACACCGTGCCCCTAACACCGCTCCCCCAACACCGCTCCCCTAACACCGCTCCCCTAACACCGCTCCCCAAAAAACGCTCCCCTAACACCGCGCCCCTAACACCGCACCCCTAACACCCCTCGCCTAACACCGCTCCCCTAACACCGCTCCCTACACCGCTCCCCTAACACCGCTCCCCTAACACCGCACCCCTAACACCGCGCCCCTAACACCGCTCGCCTAACACCGCTCGCCTAACACCGCGCCCCTAACGCCGCTCGCCTAACACCGCTCCCCTAACACCGCTCCCCTAACACCGCGCCCCTAACACCGCACCCCTAACACCCCTCGCCTAACACCGCTCCCCTAACACCGCTCCCCTAACACCGCTCGCCTAACGCCGCGCCCCTAACACCGCGCCCCTAACACCGCTCGCCTAACACCGCTCCCCTAACACCGCTCCCCTAACACCGCTCCCCTAACACCGCTCCCCTAACACCGCGCCCCTAACACCGCTTGCGAACACCGCTCGCCTAACACCGCGCCCCTAACGCCGCTCGCCTAACACCGCTCGCCTAACACCGCTCCCCTAACACCGCTCCCCTAACACCGCGCCTCTAACACCGCTCCCCTAACACCGCTCCCCTAACACCGCTCGCCAAACACCGCTCGCCTATCACCGCTCCCCTAACACCGCTCCCCTAACACCGCTCCCCTAACACCGCTCGCCTAACACCGCTCCCCTAACACCGTTCCCTACACCGCTCCCCTAACACCGCTCCCCTAACAACGCACCCCTAACACCGCGCCCCTAACACCGCTCGCCTAACACCGCTCGCCTAACGCCGCGCCCCTAACGCCGCTCGCCTAACACCGCTCCCCTAACAGCGCTCGCCTAACACCGCTCCCCTAACACCGCTCCCCTAACACCGCGCCTCTAACAC